>NC_089783.1:42274124-42279124 GCF_040412425.1 Macrobrachium rosenbergii | reverse complement strand
TGTTTCACAGACCAGCTTTTCTAGTCAGAGGTCGACGGCACGGGGAATTCAGTCTGGTTATCCGACAGAATGTAATCAAGAAAAAAAGGGTGAAAACAAAGGAGACGGGATTTTATAAAGAGAGTCTATCAAAATTTCAATAATTCTATGTTAATGAAATTGTTGCTAAAAATTAAAAATAACATAAACAGTAACATTTTCAGTACTGCTGAGTTACTTGCCTTGGCCTAATGTACTTATGATCGTAATAATAATAATAATAATAATAATAATAATAATAATAATAATAATAATAATAATAATAATAATAATAATAATAATAACGTGTATTCGCGCATTTCTTTCTGTTTGCAATAATGGCAGTCCACAGTTAAAAGACTTCCCATTTAAGTTTGCTATCGTCTAGCCCTGGGCCAGCCTCTTTCACCAGAGCCTCCAAATGAAAGTGCACGATTATAAGACGAATGTGTCTTGGGCCGAGCCTCGAGACGGTACGTAACGTCCCTTGGGTCAGAACTTTTCTTCGTGTTCGAATCAATTTTTCGTAAGTTGTATTTTGACAGATATCTTTGAATTGAGCACAGAATTTAGGCCAAAGGCCAAGCACTGCAACCTATGAGGTCATTCAGCGCTGAAACGGAAATTGACAGTAAAAGTTTGAAAGGTGTGACAGGAGGAAAACCTCGCAATTGCACCATGAATCAACTGTTAGGAAAGGGTTGAAAGTAAGATGGAAGAAAGAGAATATGAAAGGAGGTGCAGTAAAAGGAATGAAAGGGGTTGCAGCTGCGGGCCGAAGGCACGCCGCAAAGAACCTTAAGTAATGCCTACAGGACAGATATCTTTCACCCAGATCCTCTTTTCCTGCTGAGAGCAACGGGATTTGCTAGACAGCAGCACCACTATGTAGTAAATGTGCCTCTCTGTAGACCTTCTCAGTTCCAGAGGTCCTTTATTCCTCACACCGCTGGACTTTGGACAGTCTCCCTGAAGATGTTGTGCAATTGGAACATCGAAAGTTCAAGCAAAGATGCAAAGCATTATTACTCTAATACAGTACTCTCGTATTTTAATAATTTACCTACATTTTTATCTATGTATTTAATAATTTGTTAATTTATTTTTTTTCTTTTTAATAAGTGATCACTCCTTTCTGTATTTTCCATTACTTGCTCTTACTTCTTTCAAATGAACGTCATATTCTTTGGGAGCTTGAATTTCAAAGGTTCATCTTCTGAATAATAATAATAATAATAATAATAATAATAATAATAATAATAATAATAATAATAATAATAATAATAATAATATTATTATTATTATTATTATTATTATTATTATTATATTAGCGTTATTTTTATGGAATAAGGAAACTAGTAATAATAGGATCAATGATAATAAACCAGAATTCAGCAAAATTACGACCAACATCAGCATCTGATTCTATCAGGTTGATAAACAGCGAACAGACAGACAGCAAGCAACAACGGCAACAAGAGAGTCCTTCCCGACTCGACTCTCGGCGCTGTCGTTGTGTCGAGATTAAAAATTGAGGCGACTCTGAAACAGGTTTCATTAATTGCCCCGGAGAGAGCCGTAATCTCGGTTAATGCCCCTCGTGGGAAAGGTGGCCTCTGAATCTATGGACCTTACTTTTCTCGCTGCTATTGTTTGCATTGCTATTGCGACTTCATTTTTTTTAAATACACACACACACACACACACATACATATATATATATATATATATATATTAAAATATATATTATATATAGTGTGTAAAATATATATATATATGAGTGTATATATATATATATATATATATATATATATATATATATATAAATACATGCATCTATGTATATATACCTATACATATATATATATGTGTATATATATATATATATATACATACATACATACGTACAAGTGTGTATGAGATCAACCATTTGCGTACTATTTGTTGCGAAAGAATAACTGGAGAGAAAGATGAATACAGCGGTGAGCAGAAATGGCAAAAAGATAAACGTAAGTGAAAGCATGAACTAGACTGTTTTCAGAGGGTTTGGTCATGTGGAGAAAACGGACAGCAGGAGTTTGGCGAAAAAGTTTATAATTCGTAATCGTCAGAAGAGGAAGAGGAGGAGAAACAGACACAGAAGAAGCTGGATAGATGGTTGTGAAAGAGGTATTGGAAATAACGAATTCACATAAGAACAACAGATTGGTCACAGCCATTTAACAAACATTACAGATGTAACCATCGCCGCCATCTTGGCGTAGGATAGGTACACTAAGCCGGTCTCGGGGTGGAAATTTTTAATGCGCGCTTATATCAAATATTCTGTAATCTAACATACTTAGGGTTAAGATAAAATTTTGAAATTTGACCGACGTGAAAAACATAAGGTATGAACGCTAACAGTATCATTCAAAACATCAATAACTGCTTCTTTATCATTTTTACAGTTAAATAAAGTTGAAATCTTTATATGAGTTTTAAGTCGTGACTTGAAAAAGTTACTCTGTGATGAAATGTTTTATTTTTAGGGCGGAGACGTCACCAAAGCGACAAAGTTGAAGCTAAAGAGTTAAATCTTGAGAATTATATTTTTTTAAAAAAATAGCTTGTGTAGTTTGATTAATATGTTAATTCTCACCTGTGACAAGTCATACCTTCAATCTTTCCCTTATTGAAGTAGCCAAAAGCAATGCAAGACGTAGGCATTGCAAAGCCTTGTGCACTAGTGCAGTCTACAAGACAACAAGACAGGGCAAGGCACCATCGGACTGGACACATAGTACCTGTTGTGTGGCTGAGATTGACTGGTGGCTTGTCTGGCTCCAGGCTGGCGCAGAAAGCGCTCGCCACTAGAGTGGGTAATCCCCGGCCGCCGCCATCTTGGTGTAGGTAGCTCTCACAGGCCGGCTTCACTTACCGGATCCTATGCCCAATCCACTGTTCTTATGTGATCGTTGACCGGAAAGGAATGCCATGAATTTCCGGGAAGCGCGAGAGAAAGCACACGACTGAGAGAGAGAGAGAGAGAGAGAGAGAGAGAGAGAGAGAGAGAGAGAGAGAGAGAGAGAGAGAAGATTTATGGTTTTCAATTGTTACAAAAAACAATGAAAGGCAAGAAATTAAAAGAAAAAAACATTTTGTTAATACGTTCATTTCTTTCCAGCTGACGCTTTAACACGACCACAGAGGCAGCTAGCATACTGCGCTTTTTATTTTCATACTGCCTTTTCCTAAATAAGTTTAGTCTGCACTTTTATTTACACCTCTAAAAGGCATATTGCACAAAGCAACAATGGACGCCCATAAACGCAGAATTCCCTATTAAACAACAGCGAATAGGGGACACATTATAATAGCCTTCTGGGTAACGTGACCTAGAAAAACAATTTTATTTACACATCATGTGTTTGTGTGTACGTATGTACGAGAGAGAGAGAGAGAGAGAGAGAGAGAGAGAGAGAGAGAGAGAGAGAGAGAGAGAGAGAGAGAATGACAAAACATCAATACTGCTACGTAGTTATCTTGTAGGTATATCCAATCGGTAAATTTGAATTAGTAATGGTATAAGTGCCAAGCATTTTTGTCCGTAAGTTGTTCTGGACAAATATTATTCTGCATCTGATAGAGCAAAGCCTGCTCGTGAAATAAAAGCCCTTCGATGTACAAGTCCAGCTAAATTTAAAGGAGCAGCAGGAAAACAATCGCCTATTGTACAGCTCCAATGCACAGGCTATTATGTAATGGTGAAAACCGTGGAAAAGCTGTATGGGTTGTTTAAAAATGTACTCTTTGTTTTCAACTAAAGGCTTAAACTCTAAAGACACTCGTGGAAAAAACAATGAAATAAAATAATCTGCAGAACGGTAACAAACACACGCACATGTAATGCACATTTAGTATATGCACACATACATACATACATCCATATATATGAGTGTGTACGTGTTTTTTATTACCCTACATGCAATTTAAACCCGAACGTTAGTCAGAATTTATATACGTTCAAAAACAGAAAAAAATAAACAGAGGATTATTAATTAGCTGGCAGAAATACATATGCGGTATTTTGTGAGTGAGAATCTTCACGACTTATCGAAATTAAGTTATATCAAAGTGCAGTGCCTGACGGGAGTCGAGATCCGCCTGTAGCTCTAAATGAATGAACCCAACAATTAATTGCTGATGACAGTTCATCAGCAGAGAGGCCTCTCTTAAAGATGTCATGGCCTGTTGTGACCTGACGAAAGGGAGTCTCTCTCTCTCTCTCTCTCTCTCTCTCTCTCTCTAATGGCTATCCGGTCGAACCACGCTTCCACTATGAGGTTATGAACTTCGACTGATCTCTTTACGTAACTCTTTTGTTATTTGTGCTCATTCTAATTAAGTTACCTCATTAGAATATTGTTCAAAACAGAGAAAAAAAGTATTTTTTCCACATTTTATCGATATTTTGGTAAAGAACAGATGATCAAATCCTACGAATAACCCCATATTCAACTATCAAGAATGTGTATATATATACACACAATGTATATATATATATATAAATATATATATATATGACCTGACGAAGGGTCTCTCTCTCTCTCTCTCTCTCTATATATATATATATATATATAATATATATATAGGTTATATATATCACTGAATATTAAGCAACTTTTGTTAGCTCATTCTAATTAAGTTAATATTGTTTGTATGTTTTCCACATTTTAATATTTTTCAAAAAACAGATGAAAATCATATATACTCAATATCATATATATATATATATATATATATATATATATATATATATATATATATATATATCACGAATATTAAGCAACAAGTATCGCTTAATACTTGTTGCTTAATATTGTGATATATATATATATATATATATATATATATATATATATATATATATATATATATATATATATATATATATATATATATATTTATATATATATATACACACACAATGTATATATATA
>NC_089783.1:42264124-42269124 GCF_040412425.1 Macrobrachium rosenbergii | reverse complement strand
AAACGCTTTCCCTATATATATATATATATATATATATATATATATATATATATATATATATATATATATATATATATATACATACACACATTTATACTTTTTCTTCTTAGAAATAAGATTGAAATATGTAAACGATGTGTAATGAAATGTCAGGGAGCAACTGTGCCCACAGGAGACCTAGTATTTATAGAATCAAACACGTATGCATTTCGTATTAAGTTAAAAATCTGCAACGTCAGAATTGGGAAAGTGCCATACAAAATTTTTAATAAATTTAAATAAATGAGATTTTACTCATATTTTTTTTTTTATAAGTTTGTAGGTAAGAATTTTTCTTTTAACCGAGTGAACAAACATATTCGGAAAAAATAACATTTTGTCAAAGCGAGCCATTAATACCTTATGCTTTGAAGCGAATGCAGCTATAATATATCCCCGTTATTTACCGAGCTTGATTTCAGAGGATTAGAAGTGAGGATTAAAGAAAACGAGTAAAATATGCGGACGGCTCAATAGTTTTCTTTTACAGAAAACTAATGAGGATTTATCTAGCTCATTTAGCTTATTTTTATCAGTATACCAACAGATATCTGTAGTGAAGTTCTGCTATAAGTTACTCTCTGACATATTCCATGTCGATATTAAATATAAAAAATATATTTCAAAGCTCGCGGACGAAACAAAACTCTTATACTGATGACGTCATTCAGTAGAGACTGAATCTAGCAATGTTGTCAAGTACTATTGCTGTTCATTTTTCCCTAGCTATTTTGCGCCGCTTTTCCTAATTATCACGTCAAACAGAACTGCTTGATGACTGCTGATAAGGCTATGAGTTAGATGACAGAGTGAAATAATCACGACGACTGTGAAATGAACGAGCATCCTGTGTGGATACAGGAATATCTATAGAGTATAGAAAGGTCACGCTGCTTTAGGAATGATCGTAACTCATAAAAATGCAATTTAATATGTCACTATTAAGACGGCTTCAAACGTGATAAACAATACGGATTATTCATACAGTGTGATAGACGGTTAATATAACTCGGAATTTAATGAGAGATCTGTTTTTATGTTTTATGGACATCTTACCTCCAACTAGAAGCATATAAGTGCCCCCACGTGTAGAAGTTACTGACTCTTGACAAACGAACTGGGGTTCAAGGAAGTTTGAAGAAGTTTTCTATTAACAAAGCACCATGTCAAGAGTAAGGTTAATTTCTGACCTCGAAAAAGTTATTTCGTTGCTGGACTAACGGCTGTAGTTCTCCGTATACTGAATCATGGGGCCCCTGGGCTTCCTGGCTCGAAGCTACGTAATGCCCATTAAAAAAACAGCTTGCATTCTATTTCCACCAAGAATGTATATATATATATCATGTAAGAGGGATTCTAATGAGATCGTATTTACCACAGCTTTTTTTTTTATATATTAAGTTGCCTTCTAGCATCAAACTCAAAACAGGATGCAGTGCCGGGAAAGTCCAAATAGTCGTTAGTGACAAAATAAGGCAATATACGGAAAAGATATCTTAGTGGACAAGGATGAAGCTTTCTGATCCCTCAGGAAAACGGGCACGGATACCTGGGCAGAGACGTTTCTAGATTTACGTGTGAAAATAACAGGATGCGAGAGGGAACACGGAATACGTACAAAATAACAATATAAGGAAAAGATCTAGTCCACGCCCCCACCATCCATTCGGTTTTGACGGTAAACAATTTGACAGGGCAATGAACATTCCTGTCTCTTGTTTTCATTCACTTCTCTGTTTTTCTCTTCGTCATAGCATCTACCTACAAAAGTCCACAAACAACTAGGCACTTAGTAAGTAATTAGATCGAGAGGCGAACTGCAGAGGAAGTCTTGCGGAAATACGATGTACCAGTTTATCGGCAAGGCAAGGTCAACTTCCGGATGTGAAAAAGGGGATTTCCCAGATAGATAAGTCCATGCTATTCTTTGCACATTGAATTTAAGGTGCCAAAAATATTCCTGATTCGATGGCACTCGATGTTAATAGAAAGCGCATTTCTACTTATTTGCCCATACGATATTTACCTAC
Organism: Macrobrachium rosenbergii; assembly: GCF_040412425.1. Taxonomy (NCBI): domain Eukaryota; kingdom Metazoa; phylum Arthropoda; class Malacostraca; order Decapoda; family Palaemonidae; genus Macrobrachium; species Macrobrachium rosenbergii. Next base: position 42,267,055 of record NC_089783.1, on the reverse strand, counting down.
AGTCGATCCTGCTTGCGATCACTTGATTTACAATGCTTTGCAAAGGCTATATCCACGCTTTGGATGTGATTAGAAACTCACAATAATTGTCTCCAATGATTTCACTTCTGTGAAAACTTATATTTAGTAGGCAGTGTCATGCGGAGGGAAGAATATCTTTTACATAACCTTGGTACAACTCAATCATCCGGTCCTAGGCTGTGTGACACTCCGTGACAAATATCTATACTTCATTTTTTCTCTTTTATTTCACTCTGAGTCATTTTCGATGCCACATTGAGCCATTTCCGAAATGCCGTGAATCTTGAAGTGAATTCTGATCAACTGCGTCGTCATTTCAAGAGCGAATGTGTAACTGTGGAGGTGTGAAATTGTGCCAATAGCATTGCTTGAGTGACGTGCAAGAGATTGGCTCTTGAAGTGAAATTAGATTTGCGTTGCGAAACAGCGAATGACAAGTACCAATAGTATTACTGATGAACAAACATTTGACTAAATCTTGTTGTCACAGAAGGAGATACCTGGCGATGTTGATACTTAGCGTCCACGAGTCAAGGGGAAGGAGGGAAAGGAGAAGGATGACTGCCAAAACCAGACGAGAGATTGTGTTAAATAAAGGATTAGAGACTATCTTCATATTTTTGGTGTGTTTTGTTGCACTTTCTTAGTTCTCACTACCATCTACCTATTATCTGCTTGAAAGTTTATGTGACAGAGATATTCAACAATATTTCGGGATAAAACTCGTTTATGTAGGCGATGGTAACACTAACATTTAAACATGTAGGCCGATGGGGAACTCAAAGATTTAAATATGTAGGCCGATGAGTATATTTCAATTTAAATTTGTAGGCCGACAGGTAACTCTAACATTTAAATATGTAGCCCGATGGGTAATATTATCACCTAAATATGTACGCCGATGGGCAACACTGGCATTTTAATATGTATGCCGATGGGTAACACTGGCATTTAAATATGCAGGCCGACAGGTAACACTAACATTTAAATACGTAGGCCGAAGGGAAATATTATCATTCAAATATGTATGCTGATGGGTAACGCTATCATTTAAATATGTAGGCCGCTGGGTAACACTGATATCTGAATATGTAGGCCAATGGGTAACCCTGGCATTACAATATGTAGGCCGATATGTAACTCTAACATTGAAATATGTAGGCCGATGGGAAATATTATCATTTAAATATGTATGCCGATGGGAACACTTTCATTTAAATATGAAGCCCGATAGGTAACACTGGCATTTAAATATGTAGGTCGATAGGTAGCTCTAACATTGAAATATGTAGGCCGATGGGTAACTGTCATTTGAATATGAAAGTTCTTGGATTTGTGGAATCATCTTCACGACTGGTCATGTAAAATAAAGGACGAATATAATTACTGAGTGGAAATGATTCATTTTAGAAATGATACAATTTTGAAGTTCATGTTGGCATACGAGAGAAACCCTATATATAGGCCTACAGCTGCACTGCAGAAGCAACCAAAAAACTGGAGGCCACGTGAATCTAAAAGGCAGTGCCGACCCAAAGGCAGGCTTGATATTGAAGACCTATATACTTACAAGTTTCTCACTGAAAAGAGTAAATCATTTAATATAAAAATCTAAATTTCAAACTACTCTTCGGATTGTTTGTGTGTTTACCACCTCACCTTCACATTCTCTCTCTCTCTCTCTCTCTCTCTCTCTTCACGAGCCTGTGTGTAGGTGTGCCTCGTGTTTGCCGTAATCCCAAGAGTAAACCTGATCTCCGGATAATCTCCTTTGAAGTGAAAGGTACATCCCTTTTCAATAACACAACTCGCACATTCCAGTGAAAATAATTTCGCATCAGGCTGCGCGTGTATGTCTATTTTCTCCGTGTATCTGACATATAGAGCAGAGAGCCTTTTGGAAACCAAGCATATTCCTTATTTTCGCTCTATCGTCTAACAGAAAAGAAAACACGAAGATAAACAAGCAAAAAATGCGCCGAAGTTTCTTCGGCGCAATCGAGTTTTCTGTACGGCGTATAATCAAGGCCACCGGAAACAGATCTATCTTTCATTGGTCTCGGTATAATGCTGTATGAGCAGCGGCCCATGAAACTTTCAGCCAAGGTCCGTTGGTGGTCTGTCCTATATCGTTGCCAGACGCACGGTTATGGCTAACTTTGACCTTAAATAAATTAAAATCATCGAGGCTAGAGGGCTGCAATTTAGTATGTTTGGTGATTGGAGGGTGGATGATCAGCATACCAATTTGCAGCCCTCTAGCCTGAGTAGTTGTTAAGATCTGAGGGCGGACAGAAAAAGTGCGGACGGACAAAGCCGGCACAGCAGTTTTCTTTTGCAGAAAACTAAAAACGCCCATTAATGGACAGGTACGTGATCATGGAAATAAACAACTATTCTCACGCTACGCGGACAGAAACGTTTCCACATTCCCGGTACTTGAAAGCGGTTCGAAATGAAATAATATTCGCACCTCCATAGCAACACGCAAAACGCAGATTTTAGATTCACCTCACAGAACTCCATAGACGGATAAAATAAACCGAGTTGTGAAATATCAAAATATGTATTTAAGTTTTAGCGATGCCAAAGCATTTTTTTAATCCATTCTGTTGCAGGTAATTTGCTGTGTAAAGCAATCCAACGTGGAGGCTGGGGATTAAAACCCAGGAATCCTTGTAATTGTTTTTTTTTATATCGTTAAGACCTAAAGGGGAATACAAAACAGTTTTAAACAGACAACATCATTCATTCTCGGGCCACTCGCTCTCACACCTAACAAGTTCTCTCCTTGACTGAATCTTCGGCTAACACTCGAATCCTAAGGTCAGATACAATTTTCTATGTATTCATTTTTGAGATGAGGTTGCAAGGCTCATCAGAATGCCCCACGGACAGTAAGAACGCTCT
>NC_089783.1:42224124-42259124 GCF_040412425.1 Macrobrachium rosenbergii | reverse complement strand
TATCCTTTTACAAATATTTTATTGAATTGAACTGAATATAGAATTTAGGCCAAAGCCCAAGCACTGGGACCTATGAGATCATTCAGCGCTGAAATGGAAATTGACAGTCAAAGGTTTGAAAGGTGTAACAGAAGGAAAACCTTGCAGTTGCACTATGAATCAATTGTTAGGAAAGGGTGGAGAGTCAGATAAAAAAAAGAATATGAAAGGAGGTACAGTAAGAGGAACGAAAGGGGTTGCAGCTAGGGGCCGAAGGCACGCTGCAAAGAACCTTAAGTAATATCTACAGTGCACCACATGAGGTGCACTGAAGGCGCTACCCCCCTACGGGAACAAATATTCTAAGCAGCTTATTAACGTACGCATATTTTACGTTAATAATCTGCTATCACATACCTATAATGTGACCAGGATTATATTGACCGTAAGCGATTGCATGACACTACTCTAATGTAATCTCATCTTGTTTGTGGCAGTAAAAATGACGCTTCTAATGTAACATCAGTTTATTTAAGGGAGAAAAAAATAAGTATTTGTTTTATTTCCTTTCATGTCACTTACAAAGATATGGTCATTAGAGGAACATCACAATAAAAAGATACGAGAGTTAATAAGGTGCTGTATCCCTAATGGGGGATTAGACACAAAATTTCTGTCTCTTACTTCTGTGTTAATGATTAGTTTTTGCTTAAATCTACAAGTAATATTTCGTAAAAAATAAACAATTGACGTTTTAAATTATTCTTCGCACACTGAGTGAGAGAATTTCTTTTCAGAATATTTTCTAAGGGATATTACTATTTTTTTTTTATCCTTTAAGCACATGGAAAACTTTCTGGAGTCCTTAATGCACCGTCTGAGTTATGCCCCTTGACACGGCCATTATTGGAACTAAAGGCTTTTCCTCTGAAAAATGGATGCAATCTTTACGCTGCATATATATCACCGTATGAATTTAAGAGCGCCGGCCACACTTGACGCAGAATATGAAAGAATTCTAATTCGTATGCATTACAAGGCCACAGTTCTCACCCCTACATAAGATCTGTGTTAGTACTATATCTTGAGAACAAATATACTCTGTATTTAGTAAGGCGTTTGAAAGTCTTCTGAAGAACCAGAATATTTAATGTAAGCGTCATTTCAGAATATTCATCACGGTAAACAGAAATCAGAAGAATCAAAGGAATGAGCAATTATCACACCAACTGGATGTCAGAATTTCACTGCCAAGTCAATAGCACCTTAGAAGGTGATGGCAGAGAAGTTTCCTGAGAATTCGGTTAACATCTACGTGTCCTCTGAAAGCGATAAAATCAGCTCGCTGTCTGTGTAATCTATGTATAACTATTTATATAAAATCTTGCATAATTATATGATTTACACTGAATGAAAGACGAACAGATATTGCAAGAAACCATTAAGCCTAATATCGTTGACAAGGCAGTGTTACACACACATACACAGATTGAGAGAGAGAGAGAGAGAGAGAGAGAGAGAGAGAGAGAGAGAGAGAGAGAGAGAGAGAGAGAGAGAGAGAGATGAACTTTACTGGAACAGCCAAACAAGAGCTATGGTCAACATTTTTATTCCACTGGGACGTTTCGGCTTTAACACACTAAGCCATTTTCGACCTAAAATAGAGGCAAAACACCAAAACATCAAACTTTCTCAGTGCTTTGCCGGGCAGTCCATATTTCATAATTCAAATTAAATAAAGATACTTATTTGACTGCATACAACATACCATTGGTAGAGTGGAACAAGAAAAAGTGAACGAAGAATGAACAAAAGAGAACTTAACACTATGCATGCTTTCATCACTTCATTCCAAGTGCATTTTCACCACGGGCTGGCTGCAATGTTTTCACCTCGGATATTTATGCATGTGTTGACCCGAGCAAATCGATTACCTTGTCGAATCCGCGCAATATCTTCTCAGTGACTCTTATTACAGGATAAGACACCTGTCCCTCACCTTATCTCTTCCGCAAAATTACTGGATTACTTATACCGAACGCTTTCCTTTCAGAAACCACTGAAAAGGAGAGGAAATCTGCTTGGGGCGTATTTGCATCTAGAGCTATTTTGAAAGGATTTCACCAGAACGTATACTTCAGCGTTGTTTAGTGAAGTATGTACGTGCATCGACTATCTTGACCGGATAAACGAACGTCTGTGTGAGACTGTCAAAACGCACATGCTTTCCTGATGATTGTTTACATAAAATAAACTATAATTCATTTCTGCTGACAGATATTAGGGACTTAATCTAACAATAATTCTCTATGAACCAAGCAGCCTGAGATGGACTCAGTAGTGCGTGTCAGTGCAAGCACTGTTAGGTCTACGTTGTGAAATAAGTGACCAATAAAATTATGTCTGCCTGAAAAAAAAAAATACTACCTAATTTCCCTCTCCCTTTCTCTCACACACTCACACTCACACACACGTACACACACAAGCGCGCGCGCGCATTCCACACATACACTTGAGTTGGCATAATACTAAATTCCTGTATGCATACATGTGACGCTTTCAATTATGATTCCGATTGTGTGTATATATATATATATATATATATATATATATATATATATGTATATATATGTATATATATAGTACAAACATATATAAATATATGTACATATATATTTATATATTTTACATATATAAATATATATTTTATATATATATTTATATATTTTATATGGATAGATATATAGATATATATATATTTTATATATATTATGATATATATAGCCGGTCATACATATATATATATATATATATATATATGCCAATATTCTGTCTTATATATATATATATATATATATATATATATATATATATATATATATATATATATATATATATATATATAAAAGCACGTTAAAAAGAAGAAGAAGAAGAAGATAGATATATATATATATATATATATATATATATATATATATATATATATATATATATATATATATATATATAATATATATATATATATATATATATAATATCTATATATATAATATCCTAAAAAGTATATCCCTGAAATAAATAATGCAGAGATGCTATCGTCCCAAGCGGCAAGGTGTCAGCATAAATAAAATATGATTCCAAAAATGGAATTTATGCTGAAGACTTCGCATTCGTTTTAATCTTCCACAAATGTTTAACCGAATGCTGAGAATCTGTTTCCTCTTGCGATGAAATTATTCATCGACTCAATTTTCTTCATGCGCTCTATTTATATAAAGGAAGGGATCAAAATATCCTAACTCCACGAAGAGGAAATAGATTGCATTCACATGGATAAGAGTATGTATGTATGTGTGTGTATATATATACATATATATATATATATATATATATATATATATATATATATATATATACATAACATTATATATGTGTACACACACACACACACACACATATATATATATATATATATATATATATATATATATATATATATATATATATATATATTATGCATGCGTGTGTGAGCGAATGTGTCTATAGTGCGTGCCTGTGTGTTTTCTCCACTATCGAAAAGATATTGTTATGTGATCATTAAGTACCTCACATACCGATAAAATTATTATTTATGTATCTTTTTTCCGCTGCCTTGAAGACTAATTTCATCACAGAATATATTATCAAAACTGAATGTTTCTCAATACCTCTTTCTTTATATACCCAAAACCGCATCATCCAGAAGATCGCAAATGAAAGAGACTGAGATTATAAGACTCAATCTAAATACGAGCGCTGTAGGAAATCGCACAGGAAAAACAATTTAAAATTTGCGGTCCCCTGGAGAAAACAGATAACAAGTAAAAAATGCGCCGAAGTTTCTTCGGCGCAATCGAGTTTTCTGTACAGCCACTACAGCATATAATCAAAGTCACCGAAAACAGATCTATCTTTTGTTGGTCTCGGTATAATCCTGTAAGAGCCGTGGCCCATGAAACTTGAACCACGTTGCCAGAACCACGATTATGGCTAACTTTAACCTTAAACAAAATAAAAACTACTGGGGCTGGAGGGCTGCAATCTGGTGCGTTTGATGATTAGAGGGTGGATGATCAACATACCAATTTGCAGCCCTCTAGCCTCAGAAGTTTTTAAGATCTGAGGGCGGACAGAAAAAGTGCGGACAGAAAAAGTGCGGACGGACAGACAAAGCCAGCACAACAGTTTTCTTTTACAGAAAACAGATAAAATTACAGTGACATGGTGGAAGCGAACATCAGCTGACCCCGTAACCTTTGCCATGACGTCACATCACAAGCACCGCGTAGTCTATTTATAGACAATGCTCGATTCAAACATGCAAATGAACTGTGCTTGTTATGATCAGCGTCGCAGGGAAGAATGACCTGAGAATGACCTCGTTATTCTCTAACTTGACCTGAGGGCGTTACTGTTTGTTTATCAGGTCGAAGAGACCGCTGCCTCTTCCTCATAAAAAAAAATTGGAACGGTCTTTGATTGTGACTTTCGCTTTCGAAAGTTGTGCTTCTGTCATGCTCACATGCGCACGAACGGCAGTGGAGTGAACTAAGTCAGTAGTTTAGCTGAAATAAATATAATAAGAAAATAAAACAAAAGATGCGCCGAAGTTTCTTTGGCGCAATCGAAGTTCCTGTATGAGTCGCGGCCCATGAAGCTTTCAGCCACGGCCCAGTGTTGCCCTGTCGTATAGCGTCGCCAGATGCACGATCATGGCTAACTTTAATCTTAAATAAAATAAAAACTAATGAGGCTAGAGGGCTGTAATTTAGTATGTTTGATGATTGGAGGGTGGATGTTCAACATACCAATTTGCAGCCCTCTAGCCTCAGTAGTTTTTAAGAACTGAGGGCGGACAGAAAAAGTGCGGACGGACTGACTAATAGCCATCTCGATAGTTTTCTTTTACAGAAAACAAAAAACTCATCTAAGCCGTAAGTTAACAGTATTCGGGCATAAATTTTCACAAGTACTATAGCAGAGAAAACAGCGTGACTTACAAGTTCATTGTTATGGTAGTGCACAGTTGTATCCATGACACCGAATTCTTCAGCTGCGTAGTTAAAAAGTCCGTTTTGATGACACAACAATCCAAACTACGTCGTTTGGTTGCTAGCTATCTTCCTAAAGACCAAACTTCACTATTTATCAATCTGTCTGTCTCCTTACGTATGTATGTATGTATGTCTGTAGGTATGTCATATAAATAATACACACACATATATATGTGTGTATGTATGTATGCATGTATGTATATATACATGCATACATATACATATAAACACACACACACACACACACACACACACACACATATATATATATATATATATATATATATATATATATATATATATATATATATATATATATATATATATAATCTTAATCCTCTGAAGTTCGGTGAAGGATTTTCTGTTTTCATCAAGTATCTGGAAAAGCACATTGCAAGCCACTCAAGGAAATTCATTTATTACACAAAGCAGTACGATAATAATCCAAACGTTTCTCATCTACTTCAGTTCCTTCGTCAGCGGAGAATTAATACAAAAGCAAGAGTAGTGGGAAAAGGGGGGTGGGCAGGTTTGCGCATGATCTGTGAGTTCAAATTTTATGATAGCCAATTAGCGAACGTCTCAGGCAACGGAACTTCGCTCCCACTGGCTGTCGGTCTAAGAAACCGGAGTTTCAGCGCCGGCCCTATGAGCGTTGCGAGGCACAGGACGACTTTAACCTTTTTTATTTAGCGAACGGGAATAGGAATGAGTGGGAATGGTAAGCCATGAGGACATGTTGTTGGTCATGCATCTGTGGAATCGGAAGGAGGTTTACGGCGTCTCGATGAAGTAGATTGTGAATGTAAGTTATATGAATTATTCCTCTTCAAAAAGGGATTAACTGAGGGCTTTCTCTTCTTTTAATCTTAATGCCTCCTGGATTAAGTAATTAAGTCTTTCAGTCCCTGCCACTAGCTGCTCCCTCGACGGACGAAGGTCATGGTTTTCCCGGCGGTGTCGTTTAAGGACTCCACTATACTGAAAGGTGACAGGTCAGTTTCCTCGACAGAGGAGTGCGAAGCTTCCCAGTATATATTTTGTTAGACCTACATTCCTCGCTGTGACAAGTGTGCTTGTATAATAGGTTGGTCCTCATGGGGCAACGTTTTTCTTGAGGAAAATATGTGATTTCTTTTGTTAGCGGTGATATATGACGGTTTTTATGTCTGCCTTAGTGCCAGCGGTTATGATTTTGTTTTCAGCGTCACTAGTATTGCTTACTGGCCGTTGTCATTAGGCTGGAGAAGCAAAAGGTTACCTGGTCATTGTCATTATTGTTGCCTTGCTCTTCATTCATTTGGTTGTCATAGCAACGGCTGATCTTCTATGTTGTGACCTCAACCGAGCTACTGAGGAAGCTGTTATTCACGACTCGGTGGGCGGATCTTTCGAGTTCCTTGTTCTTTGTTACTTAGCTCATATTTTCGTATCCGTTATATGGAAATACATATTTCAAGCAATACTTTTTAGTTTCCTGTAAAAGAAAACTATTGCGACAGCTTTGTTTGTCCGTCCGCCCTCAGATCTTAAAAACTACTGAGGTTAGAGGGCTGCAAATTGGTATGTTGATCATCCACCCTCCAATCATCAAACATACCAAATTGCAGCCCTCTAGCCTCAGCAGATTTTATTTTAATTAAGGTTAAAGTTAGCCATAATCGCGTTTCTGGCAACAATATAGGAAAGACCACTACCGGGTGGTGGTTAAAGTTTCATGGGCCGCGGCTCATACAGCACTATACTCAGACCACCGAAAGATAGATCTATTTTCCTTGGCCTAGATTATACACTAAAGCGGCTGTGCAGAAAACTTGATTGCGCCGAAGAAACTTCGGCGCATTTTTTACTCGTCTTCTTCAGTAACCGTTAGATTTCAACCCACCAAGTTTTGCGGATTTTATTCCGTCTTCCCACTATTCCATTGCTCACGTACCCCTGATGAATCTGTGCTGTCATATCTGAATTCTGCAGTTTCCCTGTAAACTCTAACACGTCTGTCTATAATTCTGGGCCATTTTAAAGAAATTCTCCATCCTTTGAATCAAATTCACTTCTCTTGGTTAAATTTGCAGTTACATTTCAACCCTTTTTTCTCCAACTGGAAGTTAAATTTGTTTTAAATTCTGATTTGATAAAAATTGATTTGATATGGTACCTCCGCCCTTCTCGCTATTACATCTATCAACTTTCTCTACTGTATACTTTGCACTAATAGAAAATATCTCTCTCTCTCTCTCCATATATCTATCTATCTATCTATCTATATACAAATGTATACATATATATATACATATTTATATATATACACATATATATGTGTGTGTGTGTATATATGTATTTTATATATATATACACACAAATGTATATGGTTCTGTGCACCTTTGAAGACTAAAACACAAAAATGCAGGATTTCTCATGACATATGGCAATGTCTTTGGTTCATAGGCGGACGAAAGGATGAAACAGGATGACCAGCTCTTGTCCAGCGAAGCATGAAATAAGGTCGGAAGGATATTCTATCCCCATAGGACTAAACGTCCTGTCGGAAATTCCCATTTTCTTCTTTTATAAAAAACGGGAAATCTAAAACGAGTTTTCATCATCGTTTTGGCCTGTTAGTAAATCTTTTCACGGTTGATTTTCAAATAGCTTTGAAATATTTTATAAAAAATATAATTTATGCTAAGTCCAAAATTTCTTAGAGACACGGATAAACGCATCAAATTGTCTCTAAAGTCTGTTTAGAATTTAAAGTTTGGAATCATATTTACTCTGCTTATTTACAATGATAATCTTCGAGTCTTGAAAAATTGTTCTTGCTCATCAGAATGATAAAAAAATATTTTCTGCTGAAATTCTGAGAGAGAGAGAGAGAGAGAGAGAGAGAGAGAGAGAGAGAGAGAGAGAGAGAGAGAGAGAGAGAGAGAGAGTTTATTTTTAGTCTCCCGATTTTTATGCACGGAAAAATGTTCATTTCATTCGTTTCCATAATTGCGTGTCATAGCCCTTAATTCCATAAATGCAATAGAGCAGTAAGAAAAAAAATGTCATCAACACCACTTACATGAAACCGAAAAATTAAACAAAGTTCAGCAGAATGTTTCCATTCGGCTGAAAGGCAATGAACTTACTTCACTGAAATATGTTTCTAACTATAATTAAAGCGTTTTCATTCGTTCATTGGTCTTTTTAATCAGGGGAATATCTGTTATTATATCATTCAACATTTATGTTTGAGTCTAATTTTCTTTGTTTTATCTATCATAGCGTATTTTCCTAAATTTTTCTTTGATAGTAGTCAATAACAATGACAAATCAAACATTTTTAATCAATTTGGGTCTAGCTATCATGGGTATTTTCCTAAATTTTTCGTCGATAGCAATCAATAGCAATGACAAATCAGCAGCTTGTAATCAATTTGAGTCTAGCTATCATGGGGTATTTTCCTAAAATTTTTCGTTGATAGCAATCAATAGCAACGACAAATCAGCAACTTGTAATCAATTTGAGTCTACCTAGCATGGGACATTTTCCTAAATTTTTTGTTGCTATCTAAAACAATGACAAATCAAAAATTTTTAATCAATCTGAGTCTAGCTATCATGGGGTATTTTCCTAAATTTTTCGTTGATAGCAATCAATAACAATAGCTAATCAATAACCTGTAATGGCATCAGGGAGAAATAAGGGGAATAAATCTTGGATGCTTAAAATATTTCTAAAAAAAAAAAAAAAAGCTTCAACAGTAAGCGTAAAATGAGACACATCTAATCAAGGTAGCCGAGAAAGCTGGCATATGTGTACACAAAGTAGATATTTTCTTTAACTGGACCCAAGCGTCCTAGACAATACACAAAGTAGATATTTTCTTTAACTGGACCCAAGCGTCCTAGACAATACACAAAGTAGATATTTTCTTTAACTGGACCCAGGCGTCCTAGACAATACACAAAGTAGATATTTTCTTTAACTGGACCCAAGCGTCCTAGACAATACACAAAGTAGATATTTTCTTTAACTGGACCCAAGCGTCCTAGACAATACACAAAGTAGATATTTTCTTTAACTAGAAGCGTCCTAGACAATACACAAAGTAGATATTTTCTTTAACTGGACCCAAGCGTCCTAGACAATACACAAAGTAGATATTTTCTTTAACTGGACCCAAGCGTCCTAGACAATACACAAAGTAGATATTTTCTTTAACTGGACCCAAGCGTCCTAGACAATACACAAAGTAGATATTTTCTTTAACTGGACCCAAGCGTCCTAGACAATACACAAAGTAGATATTTTCTTTAACTGGACCCAAGCGTCCTAGACAATACACAAAGTAGATATTTTCTTTAACTGGACCCAAGCGTCCTAGACAATACACAAAGTAGATATTTTCTTTAACTGGACCCAAGCGTCCTAGACAATACACAAAGTAGATATTTTCTTTAACTGGACCCAAGGTCCTAGACAATACACAAAGTAGATATTTTCTTTAAAGTCCTAGACAATACACAAAGTAGATATTTTCTTTAACTGGACCCAAGCGTCCTAGACAATACACAAAGTAGATATTTTCTTTAACTGGACCCAAGCGTCCTAGACAATACACAAAGTAGATATTTTCTTTAACTGGACCCAAGCGTCCTAGACAATACACAAAGTAGATATTTTCTTTAACTGGACCCAAAGACAATACACAAAGTAGATATTTTTCTTTAACTGGACCCAAGCGTCCTAGACAATACACAAAGTAGATATTTTCTTTAACTGGACCCAAGCGTCCTAGACAATACACAAAGTAGATATTTTCTTTAACTGGACCCAAGCGTCCTAGACAATACACAAAGTAGATGTTTTTCTTTAACTGGACCCAAGCGTCCTAGACAATACACAAAGTAGATATTTTCTTTAACTGGACCCAAGCGTCCTAGACAATACACAAAGTAGATATTTTCTTTAACTGGACCCAAGGTCCTAGACAATACACAAAGTAGATATTTTCTTTAACTGGACCCAAGCGTCCTAGACAATACACAAAGTAGATATTTTCTTTAACTGGACCCAAGCGTCCTAGACAATACACAAAGTAGATATTTTCTTTAACTGGACCCAGGCGTCCTAGACAATACACAAAGTAGATATTTTCTTTAACTGGACCCAAGCGTCCTAGACAATACACAAAGTAGATATTTTCTTTAACTGGACCCAAGCGTCCTAGACAATACACAAAGTAGATATTTTCTTTAACTGGACCCAGGCGTCCTAGACAATACACAAAGTAGATATTTTCTTTAACTGGACCCAAGCGTCCTAGACAATACACAAAGTAGATATTTTCTTTAACTGGACCCAAGCGTCCTAGACAATACACAAAGTAGATATTTTCTTTAACTGGACCCAAGCGTCCTAGACAATACACAAAGTAGATATTTTCTTTAACTAGACCCAAGCGTCCTAGACAATAAGTTTAAAAGACGAATGCTTACTAAAAAGCGTATACCTGTGGGAACAATCCTTACCTTATGACTTGGCCATGCAAGGCCACTGCTGATTATTCAGTTTCTTTACCCGAAAAGTTAGAGGCTATTACTGATTAATATTCTTTTCTATCTTTAACATTTTGCCATCAGCTAAATAATACAGGTGACAGGTGTTATGTACTTAATATTGCAACTGTTCAGTTGTACGAATAACCTCAAAAACAATAATATAGAACTCTCTCCTTCCCCAATGATGAATGGCTTTCCCGGTCCTGCCGCTGGGAAATTTGGCCAGAATTTCATACCTCCATTCGTAAATGCACTCCTTGTCTCATCGCCAATTTTAAACCAGACCATTTCATCTTCTGTCTGAAACTCTGAATTATGCTTACGCATATATATGTTATGTATATCTTTATATACATATATATATATATATATATCTATTTCTGTCTACCTTCCTGTCATATATATATATATAAAATGTATATATATATATATATATATATATATATATATATATATATATATATATATATATATATATAAAGCATATATGTACGTGTGTATACTTTCTGGGAAATTCAATGTATCGGAAAAAAGGGTCAGAACTTTCGAGAGAAAAAAACTATTCTCTAAACAGGGAAAAGTAAGATGAAAAATTCCAAAAAGAACGCAAACGGAGAAATACCCTCAGACAGAATAGAACGGATGATCGATGTGAAACGCGTACAGTATTCAGGGGGCGCTGGCCAAAGTAAATCTAATTCTCTGGGCATTTGCGTCTACTGAAAGATGTACATGAATAATTTAACGAGATTTCGCGTCGACCGGCATTTATTTTGCAAATTAATTAACTCCGCTAAGATGTGAATAATTGAAGGCTGTATTCATTTACTCTGATGAGCGGCGTATCTTTGGCCTTGATGGCTTTCATCGGATGAACATGGAGCCGTGAAGTAATATTTAGACTTTCCATGTATACATACATATATATATATATATATATATATATATATATATATATATATATATATATATATATATATATATATATATATATATATATATATATATATATATATATATATATATATATATATATATATATATATATATTATATATATATATATACACATAGAGAGAGAGAGAGAGAGAGAGAGAGAGAGAGAGAGAGAGAGAGAGAGAGAGAGAGAGAGAGAGAGAGAGAGAGATGTACCTGTATAGTCACACACTGTTTATATATATATATATATATATATATATATATATATATATATATATATATACATACATATATATATATATATATTATATATATATATATATATATATATATATATATATATATATATATATATATATATATATATATATGTATGTGTGTGTGTGTAAATGAGATGATAAAATTATTGACAACAACTAAATTTATTATGCTTGATCTGGTAAACAGTTGGTAAAGAGAGCCGCTTTATCATTTCTATTTGGTTTTAGCCGCCACCAGAAACAGCACCCTAAGAACAAAAGACGCCGTTCATTTAGCCTGTAGTTTGGTGGAGTTATATCCCAATAATGATAATGGAAACAGAATAATATCAGAAACGATTAATATATATCATCAACAGCATCTGAGTTGACCTTTCAACAGTATTATGTAAAAAAATCTTAGTTAATCTCCAGAGGGAAAAACGATGATTTATTTTATTCTTGTTACGTTAAGAGCTCTAAATACAATCCTCTTAATTCAGAACAGTTATGACAGTGTTACTAAGCAAAAGTACACTGTTATGAAACGATTTCGATTTCATAAGCTTGCCTCACGAAACAAAATACAATTGCTTTTTATTAAGCTAAACTAGCAGATGAAAAGTACTGAACGAAGAAAAATTATGAATAATATATCATTTGTTAAAAATTCTGTTCAAGATATTATTGATTAATCTTTTTTTTTGTCATTATCAGTGTTCTTAGACAAGAAATAATTATATATAGTCACAATTTTAGCTTTCTCCTTTCCAAGTCTCTTGAACGAAATTTCGTGAGACTTACGAAAAGTTATCGTTAATAATTTTTGATGAAGTGACAAGGAAACATACTAATGGAACGCCTCCTTCCTTCTTAATGCACGTCAAGAATTGTTTAAGCTTATTTTGGCAAAGTAATTCTGGCGAACTTCTTTAAATGCAAACGTGGTCCCAGAATTGTTTCTGTGTTGAGGATTTGGTATTTGCTAGGCATTTAATGACCTCTCCTCCCTATCTATCTTTTGTTATTATCATTCATTTTTCTTGTTCTACGTCACCATTTTTCTTGATATCATTGTTATAATTATCATTAGAAGCAATAATATAATAATGATAATACGTTGTGCATTACTGCCCGAAGAAGTGTCAGCCCTTACGACAAAAATGAATTAAACAATGACAAATGTGAAAAATGGTTGTGGATCCCTTGGAGCATGGAATACCCCTAAAATGGCACAAGGATATCCTCATGCAAGAATAAAAAGTAGCCATTTTAAAGCACTCTTAGAAAGTCGGGAATAGATACAAACACTTTCTCTACAATACTTTACGAAGAAAAGAAGTAGGGATGTAAATCACAAAATAAAAATATATAATAAAAATAAATCCACAAGCCATAAAATATACGTAGAAAAAATTGTTTGACTTGCTATGATAAGAAAATAGCCTCACAAAAAAACATTACTTGCCTGTCACAGATTCCAAAGATGTGTGTATTGTCCCTAGGTTTAAAAGGTTATGGCAACAGTTTCAGAATATATTTGGTCTGACTTGTTTTCATCTAACAAGTACAGTATTCACTAAAACAACGACGACAAGAATGAAATATTGGATTAATCGTGCTAATTTTAAATTATTATTTTCGCTTTTTAGTTTTCTGTAAAAGAAAACTATTGTGCCGGCTTTGTCTGCACTTTTTTCTGTCCGACCTCAAATCTTAAAAACTACTGAGACTAGAAGGCTGCAAATTGGCATGTTGATCATCCACCCTCCAGTCATCACTTACCATATTGCAGCACTCTAGCCTCAGTAGTTTTTATTTCAAGTTAAATTTTTCCATGATCGTGCATCTGGCGACGCTATAAGGCAGGCCACCACCGGGCCGTGGTTGAAAGTTTCATGGGCCGCGGCTCATACATCATTATACCGAGACCACCGAGAGATGGATCTATTTTCGGTGGCCTAGATTATACGCTGTACAGAAAACTCGACTGCACCGAAGAAACTTTGGCGCATCTTTTACATGTTATTATAATTAAACTTACGAAATAAGGAGCATGTTTATACAAACGACACAAGAATGAAAAAATAAATATTTTACTTTGACTAAAGCTGAGCATATAATAACTTTCAAACTTCATAGTTTGAGCTACGTGCGACAAAATTAGGTCTCATTTATGGAATGGAATATATAGGATTTAGGTCCAAGGCCAAGCGCTGGGACCTATGAGGTCATTCGGCGCTGAAACGGAAATTGACAGTAAGAAGGTTTGATGGGTGTAACAGGAGGAAAACCTCGCAGTTGCACTAAGAAACAATTGTTAGGAGAGTGTGGATAGCAAGACGGAAGAAAGAGAATAGGAACGGAGGTACAGCAAAAGGAATGAAAGGGGTTGCAGGTAGGGGCCGAGGGACGCTGCAAAGACCCTTAAGTAAAGCCTACAGTACATCACGTGAGGTGCACTGACGACACTACTCGCCCACGGGGTGTCTCATTTATGGAGAAGTATACGCCGTTTAAAGAATAGAAAGTTAAGCATAGAGAAACACGATGGAAATTCTTTTTCAATCTGCGTCAGTAAAGATTAAGGATCAAATTATCTCCAGATGCTTAGAATGGATTCTCAAGATATATCAAGTAAAACTAAATTAAATTTATTTGATAAAGCTAAGATATTAGTTCTTAATTTGATTACATGAACAACAATGGTTTAGGGACGGGAGCAGACGGGCTGCCGTTAGAATCTCTTATTATTTCTTGAAAAAAACTGCCATGTATATATATATATATATATATATATATATATATATATATATATATTTAGATAGATATATATATATTTAGATAGATATATATATATATACATATATATGTATATGTATATATATATATGTATACATATATATGTATACACAAATATATATATATATATATATATATATATATATATATATATATATATATATATATATATATATAGATAGATAGACAGATAGATAGATAGCTAGATAGATAGGTAGATAGAAAGATAGACAGACCTGACAGATAGAGAAGAACAGAAAGAGAGAGAGAGAGAGAGAGAGAGAGAGAGAGAGAGAGAGAGAGAGAGAGAGAGAGAACAATATGGAATAATTCGTAATATCTATTAAGCTACTGAAAGTTTCGTTCTCTTTCCTAAGGAAAAAAGTTTAAAAATATAAAGGATAAAGACGGAAGAAAAAAAAAAAACGAAAACGAAAGTTTTGATTAAAATGGAAATTAGAAATTCAAGAGGGCGGACCAAATCCATTACTGGATTCGGTTTCCAGGACGCCAGCGAATGATGGAAAGTTCTGAGAGCTTCCAGCGATATGAATTTCATTTATATCAATTGTCATATGAATTTCATTTATATCAATTGTCTTATGAATTTCATTTGTCAGTTTTCTTATGAATTTCATTTACATCATTTGTCAAGTGAATTTCATTTACATCAGTTTTCTTGTGAATTTCATTGTATCATTTGTCTTATGAATTTCATTTATATAGTTTGTCTTATGAATTTCATTATATCATTTGTCTTATGAATTTCATTATATCATTTGTCTTATGAATTTCATTTATATCAGTTGTCTTATGAACTTCATTCATGTCAATTGTCTTATGAAATTCATTTACATCAGTTGTCTTATGAATTTCATTTATATCAGTTGTCTTATGAATTTCATTTATGTCAGTTGTCTTATGAATTTCATTTATATCAGTTGTCTTATGAATTTCATTTATGTCAGTTGTCTTATATGTCGGTTGTCTTATGAATTTCATTTATATCAGTTGTCTTATGAATTTCATATTTATACAATTTGTCTTATGTATTTCATTATATCATTTGTCTTATGAATTTCATTTATATCATTTGTCTTTTGTATTTCATTATATCATTTGTCTTATGAATTTCATTTATGTCAGTTGTCTTATGAATTTCATTCATGTCAGTTGTCTTATGAATTTCATTTAAGTCAGTTTTCTCATGAATTTCATTATATCATTTGTCTATGAATTTCATTTATATCATTTGTCTCATGTATTTCATTATATCACTTGTCTTATGAATTTCATTTATATCAGTTGTCTTATGAAGTTCATTATATCATGTGTTATGAATTTCATTGATGTCGGTTGTCTTATGAATTTCTTTATATCATTTGTCTTATGAATTTCATTTATGTCAGTAGTCTTATGAATTTCATTTATAAGAATTGTCTTATGAATTCCATTTATATCAGTTGTCTAATGAATTTCATTCATGTTAGTTGTCTTATAAATTTCATTTATGTCAGTTGTCTTGTGAATTTCATTTATTACAATTGTCTTATGAATTTCATTTATATCAATTGTCTTACGAATTTCATTTATGTCAGTTGTCTTCTAAATCTCATTTATGGCAGTTGTGTTTTAAATTTTATTTATGTCATTGCCTTTTAAATTTCATTTATGTCAGTTGTCTTATGAACATACGCACAAATACATACATACATACATACATACATACATACACACACAAGAACTTGACTGAACACTCGTATTCTCAAAACTTTTGAGCTTAACGACAACTTGAAACATGACAGGTTCTTGTGATACATAAACAATGTATGTATATGTGTATATATATATCTATATCTGTATATATATAGGTATGTATGTATGTGTATATATATATGTATATATATAAATAATTATTACTCCCTGAGGGTTCACCGAATTCCTGAACAATGCAATAGTCAGCTATAATGAAACGTCTGTTGTACTTCAGTTTAAAGCCAGAGGTTAATTCAATGCCTGCATTGTGATGGCTAAAGCGTTCATTGACTTAATCTAAACGACAGAAACAATTAGCGGCATTATCCCAGTAAGAAAATAATCGGAAACTCAGTTCTAAAGGGTTATTGTTATACTGGAATATCACAGAGTAGTTGCTGGAACTCTGCTGTTGGCATTCAAGTGGTGAAGTTGGTGTGAGATAAAGTTCTGTGAATGAGTAAAGAGTGAAAAAATTTATGATTCTAGGCCACAAATACACACACAAACACACACACACACACGTTATATTATATATATATATATATATATATATATATATATATATATATATATATATATATATATATATATATATATATATATATATATATATATATATATATATATATATATATATATATATATATATATATATATATATATATATAATTTATATACATATATGTATTCCACGATTTTACAAAACTATATGGATGGTTAGACTTAGTATTAGTCAAAAGGAAGTAGCCTAGCATATCTATTAAGTACCCCAGATGGATCCTGATAGGTTCCATCCGGGTTACTTAATAGACATGCTAAGCTACTTCCTTTTTGACTAATACTAAGCCTAACCGTCCGTATAGCTTTGTAAAATCGTGGAATATATATATCTATATATATATACATATATATAAATATATGTTATATATATACATATATATAATGTGTGTGTTTGTGTGTGCATTTGTGGTCTAGAATCATAAAATTTTGTTCACTCTTTACCCATTCACGGAGCCTCGAAATAATCAATCAGACTAGCCCGGATTATCTCGCACCAACTTCACCACTTGAATACAAACAGCAGAGTTCCAGCAACTACTCTGTGATATTCCAGTATAACAATAACCCTTTAGAACTGAGTTTCCGATTATTTTCTTACTGGGATAATGTCTCTAATTGTTTCTGTCGCTTAGATTAAGTCAATGAATGCTTTAGCCATTACAATGCAGACGTTGAATTAACCTCTGGCTTTAAAGTGAAGTACGACAGACGTTTCATTATAACAATGACTATTGCATTGTTCAGGAATTCTGTGAATACTCAGGGAGTAATTAGTAATGAAAGAATCATGGGGAGATGATCGGGACCGTCAAGAGGTCTGTTGCTAATGAAAACGTATTTCTTAAAAGTTGTAGTTTTTGCTGCTCAGTTTTTGTTATTAACATATGATACGTTTGTGTGTGTGTGTGTGTGCTTGTGTTTGCGTGCGTTTGTGTGTGAGAGAGAGAGAGAGAGAGAGAGAGAGAGAGAGAGAGAGAGAGAGAGAGAGAGAGAGAGAGAGAGAGAGAAATTCCATCTCAAGAGTAATTTTTAGCAAAACTTCAGTGATATATGTTATATTGGTTAAAAAGTAAAACAAACACACACACACACACACACACACACATATATATATATATATATATATATATATATATATAAATATTATAAATACACATAAATATTATAAATATATATATATATATATATATATATATATATATATATATATATATATATATATATATATATATATATATATATATATATATATATATATATATATATATATATATATATATATATATATATATATATATATATATATATATATATATATATATATATATATATATATATATATATATATATATATATATATATATATATACATACACACACACACACATAAAAATATATATATATGTGTGTGTGTGTGTGTGTGTGTGGGTATTTAGATAAAAAACTAGCAAACTGAATTAAACTCACTTCTTTTACCTTGTAAAATAATTATATTTTCTACTGGTACGACCACCAGAATTCTGATTAATCGTGAGCAGCCTCACAAAAAGCCCTCGGGAACATTAGAAGCCACACGTATTTCTCCCTCACTATTTCGATACTGAACGTCGCTTCTCTGATGAAATTTACCAGAGGGCGATTTGCAATGACAAAAATGAACAAGTGAAAAATACGCCGATGTTTCTTCGGCGCAATCGAGTTTTCTGTTGCTACAGCGTATAATCAAGGCCACCAAAAATAGATCTATCTTTCGGTGGTCTCGGTTTAATGCTGCGTGAGCCGCGGCCCAAGAAACTTTAACCACTGCCCAATGGTGGCATATCCTACATTGCTGCCAGAAGCACGATTATGGCTAACTTTAACCTTAAATAACATGAAAAGTACCAAGGCTAGAGGGCTGCAATTTGGTATGTTTTATGACTGGAGGGTGGATGATCAACATGCCAATTTGCAGCCCTCTAGCCTCAAAAGTTTTTAAGATCTGAGGGTGGACAGAATAAAGTGCGGAAGCTCAGACAAAGCCGTCACAATAGTTTTCTTTTACAGAAAACTAAAAATGAGAACAAAAACATAAGTCCGAGATAAATTACAATTCTTTGATGACATATGCCATAAAATATATTGCGAACTTACATGTTTAATCTCCTTGCCTAAAACATTTACAAGAGAGATAAGATAGTAAGTTTATAGCTCTACGACTGGAAGGGTAAATATATTTATATCAAACAGAGGACGACGGATAGAAATATAATAAGTGTTGAGATAAGTAAGCATCTTTACGTTCTTTAATTTGTTATTTGTAATTTTAAAAATTCGGTAATTAGTTTGTTTTCAGAAATTAAAAAAGTACTGACTGAAGCGTAATGCACTATTTTCGATCTGAGTTCTTAATTATTGTATACTGAATAGTTTTTGTTAATCTTTGGTATAAGGAACTTTTTAATTTTTGTTATTTCTTACATTCTCCACCGACCCGGCACCCTTTTGTGACTGAATAAGAAACAGTGAGAAAAATGGAAAATGTGTTTTTCAACCATAGTAGAATAATAATAATAATAATAATAATAATAATAATAATAATAATAATAATAATAATAATAATAATTAAATTCGGTTTAAATCTCCGATAACTGGATCAGTAGCCG
This sequence comes from Macrobrachium rosenbergii, assembly GCF_040412425.1. Lineage (NCBI taxonomy): Eukaryota > Metazoa > Arthropoda > Malacostraca > Decapoda > Palaemonidae > Macrobrachium > Macrobrachium rosenbergii. The sequence continues at coordinate 42,239,559 of NC_089783.1, read as the reverse complement.
AGTGACTTCATCTTCCGTTATATTTTTCCATTTCATTTCCAGAATACATTTTATATCCTGAGGAAAGGCGTCGGATATTAAATTCAGTCATCCGTGAAAAGAAAAGGTTTTGATGCTTTGAAATGGAATAACCAATAAATAATGGTTTTGCTGGAAAGAACACAAAACTGGAAGAACGAAGAGTATCGTCACTCTCGTTGTCCTATCAGCAGCAGGAATAAATGAATATAAAGAATTTAGGCCAATGGCCAAGCACTGGGACCTACGAGGTCATTCAGCGCTGAAAGGGAAATTGACAGTAAGAAGGTTTGAAAGGTGCAACAGGAGGAGAACCTCACAGGTGCACAATGAAACAAATGTTGGAGAGGGTGCAAAGTCAGACGGAAGAAAGGGAATATGAAAGGAGGTAAGGTAAAAGGAATGAAAGAGGTTGCAGCGAGGGCAAGAAAAACTTAAGTAATGCCCACAGCGCACCGCGTGAGGTACAGGAAATATTCAATAAAGAAAGAAAACTGACGCAGGGCCATGAACTAATAAATTACTCTTTTCCATAAGAATCCATCCAAAGTCATGATGTCTGACGGTGAATGCTCATCGCTTGCGAGTTATGAAGGCAAATATGATTATCATATCAAACAGACCTCAGCGTCACCATCTTCCACCCTTGAGAAGAAATGCGACTGGCAATTCCATCAGATTCTAGTGCTGTCTCAGTGCTGAGACTTGATTTATTTTTTGCTCCTTTTTGGGGGCTCAAGGAAACCACACGCCTATGAATATACCTTCAAGAGCGCGTGCTAATCTTATTTAAAAAAAATTATTCACACAAACACATACGAACATACATAGAGTCATGTCTGTATTTAAAAAATCATCTACGCGCACAACACACATACGTAAAATATATATATATATATATATATATATTATATATATATATATATATATATATATATATATATATATATATATATATATATATATATATATATATTATATATAACTACAGAGTGAGAGAGATGATCTGTAAAGTCTTCGAAATCTAAGACCTGCTTCTCAAATAAAATAAAAAAGTCAGTTTCCTTCCTGTTTCCCTGTAATAAAAACAATGTTATGAAATAAAGCTCATCTCTCTCTCTCTCTCTCTCTCTCTCTCTCTCTCTCTCTCCCGGAAGCAGTGCCTAGCCGCTTTCATCATCCCTGGAAGTCCTTTTCCCCGTGATTAAATGGAAATAGAACAGGAATGTTTTCGACTGTAGGTGTGATTGGGGCATCGGTGATTTGACCTCCTTTCATCAGCGGGATTTCCTATTGCTTCTGGAAATGATTTTCTTCTTCTTCTTCTCTCCTTATTCTCGGGAGACCCGCCACTTTTGTCCGGCTTCATATGTTCTATCATCTTTGGTGGCCGTCGGATCCTCTCTCTCTCTCTCTCTCTCTCTCTCTCTCTCTCTCTCTCTCTCTCTCTCTCTCTCTCTCTCTGTATGCCTGTCTGTCGTCATATCTGTGATCATCTTTGGTGGCCATTGGATCTTGTTTTGATTGCTTTCTCTCTCTCTCTCTCTCTCTGTCTGTCTCTCTCTCTCTCTCTCTGTCTCTCTCTCTCTCTCTCTCTCTCTCTCTCTCTCTCTCTCTCTCTCTCGCTGTCTGTCATCATGTGTGATCATCATTGGTGGCCATTGGCTCTCTCTCTCTCTCTCTCTCTCTCTCTCTCTCTCTCTCTCTCTCTCTCTCTCTCTCTCTCCTGTATGCCTGTCTGTCTGTCCGCCTGTCACAGAAATAATTATAGGGCGGCAGAAGAATATAACCTTATTTATTAAGCCCTGTAAGGATTTTTTCGCTCCTGTAATCAATCATATTCTAGGCTAATAAAATACTATCAGTTAAATTATATATTCTCCACTATTCCTAGAATATACGCTTGCAATTCAGTAATGAAAGATGGAAGCCAAACGTAATATGATTTGCACTGGATTTCCTCTATGCACGATGAGATATTCTTGCGTTCATACTTTTAGCCTTGTTGAAGAGAGCATGATTACATTCGGCCACTCTCTCTCTCTCTCTCTCTCTCTCTCTCTCTCTCTCTCTCTCTCTCTCTCTCTGTGTGTGTGTGTGTGTATGTGTTGGTTTCCTCTCAAGAAACATGGCCTAAAAAAACTGTAAGGGTTAAATATATTACCAAAAGACAGCAGGTACACTGAAGTCTTGTATTTTTAAAATATCTCTAAAATTACCAAAGCAAGAAACTGTTAGGTTTAAGACAGTGGATTAATTTTTTTTAAGTGGATTTCAAAATTTAAACCATTTTGTTTAGAGTACAAACTGGGCGCTGATTGGCTGTCGCTCGTCAGTAATCGCCCATATAACTTGGTTAAAGGAAAAAAGTGTTGATTGGCAAACCTGTATGCTTTTAATATGGACCCCTCTTAGTTTATTTTATCTCTGCAATATAATTTCCACTATTATTACACCGGTGCCGAGGCAGTTTTCAGTACTAAGTTTCCATTTAATACTGGACCATATTTCTCTCATTTTCTTGAAATATGATAAGATATTCATTTGTCAATCAGATAATTTTCTTCTCGTATCCTTTGGCATAACACTACGGTTCACAGACTGACTTACAAAAATTCGGCTCTATAGCCAAGCACTGGGGCACTTTAGACTGAAAAGAGGCTGTTAGAGTGGCTGGACAGCAAGATAGAAGTAAGCAAGCTGGAACGGAGTGAATTAAAAGGCTAAAAAGTGCGTGCAGCTAGGGGCCTAAGTGACGCTGCTAACTACTTTCGTAATGTCGACAGTGCACCATGCGAGGTGCAATGACGGCAACTACCCTCCTATGGGTTCTACGGTCAAATACCTAGAAAAATATGTATAAAAAATGGCTTTATTTCTGAAATTGAAAGGAATGAGGAAAGAGTATTTATTATAAAAAAAGTCATTTGGTTGTTATAAAAACAAGGAAATAGTACGTATCTGCCCATTACCTGCAGGTTTTGCGTAAAATATTCAGAATGTTGTCTCTGTGCAATAAATCAAAAGAAAACGATTTATGTATTACAGCTGCGAAATTATGTACTAAAAATTCAAAGCGGCGCTGAAAGAATCATGACTTATATATTAACTTCATTAATAACCTAAAACACTATTCCTGCTTTAATATTCTATATGTATGAATTGCATAACGCGTCACCTATGAGCTTCAATTTTTACCATCTTTTAATTTTCCTAACAATATCTTGATGAGAGGGGACGCTAACTCTTTTAATAATTGCATTTGATAAAAATCAATTACCGTGTATAAAAATGTAATAAAATAACAACAAAATAATTCCTCGCGTTTATTAAGCATACGATTGGCTGGTAATCAACTAAATTAATAGAACTATCAACGAAATTAATTACAAGGAAACATATAGAGCAAGATTATTCTGTTTTTGCTCTTGAAAGGATGAATTCTTTATTTTAAGGACCCAAAAGTAAAGTCAATACTAAGCTACCGTAAACCATCCAAAGTAATTCTACAACAATGATATTCTCCCTTACTTCACGGCCCAGTAAGCACTATTACGGCATTCGTCATCTCGCTCGAGATAATTGCAATTTCCTCTAGTTGAGAGGGTGTTGCTGGCAGCTAATAGACCTCGGGATATCATAAAGGCAAAGACCCTACGTAAGCTCTCCCTTCATATAAAATTTTGAAGTTTATAAGATTTTGAAGTTTACGTCATATTGTGCAATTCGGGGTCTGCGCTGACTCCCTTCTTTTTGGAGATATTTCTAGATGCAAAATACAGAGGGTGTGACTGAGCAGCTCCCTTGGTGTATGTTCTACGCTGACGCCATCTTTTTGATTGCAGCAACTAGAGAGGAGCTGGCGAGAAAGCTAGAGAGGTGGAGATATGCGCAAGTCGAACAAAAGACTGATTAAATGACAAATGAGATGGCTAACACCAGCGAGCCACGATTAGGTTTGGAGAGGTGAACATGAAGAGAATGTTTAAAAACATTTGGGTTTGATAATAGATCCAGTGGATAATATGAATTAAAGAAGGTTGGAATAACTGGAGGGCAGGATCAGGCGTACTCTGAAACAGAGTCTCTCTTAGGATGAAGCTGCAGTTACATAAGGTGGCGGTAGGAGCTGCTGTGCTTTATGGGATAGAAGCTGCACCACAGAAGAAAATAGAGCAAAATAAATTAGACATTGAAAAAATGATGGTGTTCAGATGGATGAGAGAAGTGACGAGAAGAGGTGGGATAGAGGATAAGAAATGAATACATACAAAATCACTGGAATGTCAAATGAGGCCCAGGAATCAAAATGGAGGTGGTTTGCGAGCCTGATGAAGGGGACAGATGATGAACGATATGTTACGGGAGACACGAAAGCGCCAGGGACACGAAGGAGAGGCTGGCCCAGGAGAAGATAGAGTGGCAGCATGCGAGGAGACAAGAGAAACAAATGAACAGACGAAGGTAGGGCAAAAGATAAGTCTTTACAATCTGCTGAATTTTTAACGGAGCATCGGAGACAACTTTACGTAAGGCTAATTAATCGTACAGTTCGTGCAAAGCATATCACATTAAGAAAAATCCAGTTCGAAGGAAATTCTCAGCAATGTGTTGTAAAATCTTCTCGGAAGAAAAACACATCTAAACACTGCCAAAAAACGAAGCTTCACCGATTAGTCATAAACTCAATAACTTTCTTTTATTCAGAAGTTACAGAAAAAATACATACCCGTAAAAATGGAATAGTATTTTTAGCCCAACATCCAAGACGTAAAATAAAAGGACCAAGGACACTAACAAAAGCCTAGTACTATTAAACCTGATGGGTTTCAGATAAAATGAACAAGAGAAAACACTCTTTGTTCCTCAGATTTCCAAACAGGAAGTCTACTCGGTCTCCATTTACTCTGATACTTCAAGGGGTTAATACCAACTGGGTGCCTACAGTATTTTATCCTGCACAATATTTGAGAGGATGACCAACCCAAGACCCCATATATATATATATATATATATATATATATATATATATATATATATACACATATATATATATATATATATATATATATATATATATATATATATATATATATATATATATATATATATATATATATATATATATATATATATATATATATATATATATATATATATATATATATATATATATATATATATATATATATATATATATATATATATATATATATATATATATATATATATATATATATATATATATATATATATTTCTATATATATTATTCTGCTATTCAGTTTCTGTGGCAAATATTGTGCAGGATAAAATACAGGAGACACCCAGTTGGTAATGGTTAAAGCCTTAAATGCTCAGAGTAAATGAAGGCCGAGTAGTTTTCCTTGTTTGGAAATCTGAGGAAAAAGATTTTCAGCTAAATGTTCATAAAATAAGGGGAGTGTCTTCTCTTGTTCATTTTATCTGAAAATTTTTACCAGTAAAAACCTAGTTTACAAACCGTTATTAGTAAATTGGAAATGAGTAATGTCCTTTATCTTTACAGTTTTAGTTCTTTGGTCAAAAAAGATTTATAGTTTTATTGTGCATCAAATATATATTTATAAATATATATATTTATAATATATATATATATATACATATATATATATATATATATATATATATATATATATATATATATATATATATATATATATATATATATATATATATATATATATATATATATACATATAATCATTAAGTATGAGGATTCATGAATATACGTACGATCTAAATAAGCGCAAGACAAATTAATCAAAAAACTAAGTGATGATGCAAAGTAAGTCAAGGGTAACATAATCACACACCCACACACACACAGAGAGAGAGAGAGAGAGAGAGAGAGAGAGAGAGAGAGAGAGAGTCATAAAACCTCTGAGTAGATATTAAGGTAGCAAATCACCTCATAACGACCCAGTAAGGCCGTCGGGTTCCTGTATAAAGGGCACAATTACATCACTCAGACGGCAGTCTTCTCCCCACTCGAGGGCCCCTTGTGCAAACGGAGAAGAGGAGCTTTTGGAAAAGCTTCTTGGTAAACTGACCGTTGCTTCTGTTGTCACTTGCCTCAACCTCCCTCTTTGTTGTTTTATTTTTTTGTATTTCATTTGAGAGTATTTGCCTTTGTTTTGTGACAAGCTGCCTTATTAAGTCGTTTTACACATTCTGGTGACCATATAATCTGTATTTCTAAACTAGTACTTGTGCAAATGGTTAAGGGAGCTTTTGGAAGGTTTCTTGGTTAACTGGCCGTTACTAGTGCTGTCATTTTATTTTGCGTAGGCCTATTTAATTTTAAAGTATGTGGCCTTGTTTTGTGACGATGTTGCTATATTAAGTCAGTTTACCATGCTTTTTGACCACATAACCAGTATTCCCAAACCTCTGGCAAAACTTAGTCTTTCTGTGCCTAAGTCTGTCGTAGTCCTGTGGTGAAGGGTTCAAATCTGATGGTTCACTTTGGCACCAATTTTTGTTTTTATCGCATCTATTTTTCGGCAATTATATTTATTTGTATTCTCAGTAGATACGAGTAAATGTTTAGTTACGTATTATCTCAGCCTCAGTCTTTTTTTCTTTTCTCTGTTCTTCCCTTTCATTATAAATATTTCTATTATATGTGAGTACCTGTGAGGAAGGTTCTGACAATGCTAATTGTTCTCAATAATAATAATAATAATAATAATAATAATAATAATAATAATGATAATGACAAAATACCCTGTATAACAGACTTCACATAAATTTGACGACATTTCTTTCAAATAATCATAGGATGCTAGGCACGATCCCAAGATCCTTAGAATCTGGAAAAAACTAAATGCCGAAGTTATGACTAGAAAATTTCACATAGAAAAATGATTTAGGAGGCAGGATTTTTGGGGCCCCACACGAGTCGAATAGGGGTTGACAGACCTAAAATAATAATAATAATGTCTTTAATAATAATAATAAAATGACATAATTAGTGAATGCCAAATGTTATTTATTAATTACTTATCACTATCTGAAATGGAGAAAAAACCACAGTTATGTATTACAAATAAATCTGTTTATATAATTATTATGGTATTCATTTGGTTTTCCCTTTCGTTAAGTCTTGTTTTTCTTCTTATATATATATATATATCTTGTGTGTGTGTGTGTGTGTGTGTGTGTGTGTGTATAATTATGTAATACTGTATTTTGACATTTTCATTTATTTGTACTAAACTGTGATTTGTTTTTCAATAATAAAATAATAATTATAATAATAATAATAATAATAATCTAATAATAATAATAATAATAATAATAATAATACTGATAAAATACCCTGTACAACAGACTTTACATAAATTTTACGACATTTCTTTCAAGAATAGAGTGAGAGAGAGAAATTTTAGTAGAGAGAGAGAGAGGTACATTGTTTTTCCTAAAAATGACAATTAGTGACTGCCAAATGTTATTTATTAATTCTTTTAACAGTGGGTTCATCTTAAACTATTTTCTTAATTATTCGCGGTATTCATTTGGAGAGAGAGAGAGAGAGTCTTGTTTTTCTTCTTAGAGAGTCTTGTGTGTCAGAGAAGCTCATTACTTGTAATTATATAAATTTTGACATTTACTTTTGACTTTCTTTTAACAGTGGGTGTCATCTAATCTAATCTAGATACAATAAAGGAAAGAGAGAGAGAGAGAGAGAGAGAGAGAGAGAGAGAGAGAGAGAGAGAGAGAGAGAGAGAGAGAGAGGAGTACGTTGTTTAGTATGAAATACTTGGCAATACTGATGACTCTCTTTTAACAGTCAGGTATAAACGTTCCATGAAAATATTTTTTAATCACGGAGAAAACGTGACTTGTTATGTGTAAGTGAAAAATGTGTTGCATAATCCGCAGAATTTTATATTCTCTGTCATCAGATGAAATATTCCTTACATTTCTTCTAGCAAATTTTGATTCAACAAGAAATAACGAATAGCTATAAAACTACATGTGAATCTTTTAAATGAATTAACTGCAAATATGAAAATAAAACAAAGGAGGGAGAAAGACGAAAGGAACACAAAATATTTATACAAAACAAAAATATTTACTCACAAACAACATCTACAAACACCGTGAAATTACGCAAGAGAACGAATAAGCAAAACGCTATTAGTAGGCTGCAAAAAATATTCGTAATATGTATTTACCGCTTAAGTTGTAGGGACTGTAACGGGAAATAACTGAAGCACAAGACAGCCTTCCAGGAACTGTAAGTTATTTGCAAAGTTATAATTGTTTGCTGAGGGGAAAAATCTGAACGGCACACAGAATGACAGTTTGCAAGCGTGCACATTTGGATGCGTGATTTTCTGTGTGTGTGTGTGTGTGTGTGTGTGTGTGTGTGTGAGAGAGAGAGAGAGAGAGAGAGAGAGAGAGAGAGAGAGAGAGAGATTACATACGTGATACCATGTGATATCAACCACTGTAAGAGTTATTTGCTAACACTGGGAAGAAGCTGTCATCTGAGAGAGAGAGAGAGAGAGAGAGAGAGAGAGAGAGAGAGAGAGAGAGAGAGAGAGACGATTACATACGTAATGCCATGCAATATCAACCACTGAAACAGTTGTTTGACAACATTAAAATCTATAGCTTATAACGAAAATGAAGTGACAGTCTGAGCATGTTTTGATTAAATATTGTCACGAATAGCAAAAGATATCATCTTTAAGATAGATAGAATATAGAATTTAGGCGCCAGGCCAAACGCTGGAACCTATAAGGTCATTCAGCGCTGAAATGGAAATTGACGGTAAAAAGGTTTGAAAGGTGTAACAGGAGGAAAACCTCGCAGTTGCACTATGAAACAACTGTTAGAAGAGGGTGCAAAATAAGATGGAAGAACGCGAATATGAACGGAGGAACAGTGAAAGAAATAAAAGGGGTTGCAGCTATGGGCCGAAGGGACGCTGCAAAGAACCTTAAGTAATGTCTACAGTGCACCGCATGAGGTGCACTGACGGCAATATCCCGCCGGGAATCAATTTTATGGGTAATGATCCAAGAAAAATAGGACATGCATACAAGATGCCAGGTATTTTAATCTTTCTTAAATGAAATTATATGTCTGCATAGTTTTAGGTTAGGCATCAAAGGGACGAACAGCATGAAAAGGTTTTGCCAAAAGAGAGATGGGGAGTTTAAAAGGCGGCCGTCGACTTTTACGAAGGAAGTACAGATTGAATCTGGCGCTTTACATCTGTCGAGATGAAAAAAGCGTTTGGGACCGAATTCTGCTGACTTCATCAGTCTTCGAATGACGTGTTAGCAACGGCCGTATCAAAATAAAACTCACCACAACTTTTAAAATCGTATATCGAAATAAAACCCTGTACAACTCTGAAAATATAATATCCATTAGTTCGTTATTGGTATGGCAATTTTTTTAAATACCTGGCAGACATGTACTGCATTAGTTATTATATGGAATGAGACTTGAACAGTCTCTAGTCAGCAATATATTTTTTTCCTGAGTTAGTCCGTGAAGACGTTAACTATCCTCTAACTCACACCTGAAGCAAAGTTGGTTAGCGATTTCAGAGAAATTTCAACTGATTCACTACGGTTGTATATTCATATTTATCCTTCAGTCTTGTGAAAGGCAAATTTAAAAGTCGATAACACGACGGACAGACATCAAAATAATATCGAATTGGTTTACATTACTGAAATAGACGGAATGTGTCTCGCGCAGACAGCATGAAATGCTGATTTTCAGTTTTTTTATGTGAGGTTTATCGAATGGAATGGAATATGAAATTTAAGCCAAAAGATAAGTGCTGGGACCTACGAGGTCATTCAGCGCTGAAAGGAAACAGAGTAAAAGGTTTGAAAGGTGAGCAGGAGGAAAGCCTCGCTCTTGCACTATGAATCAATTGTTAGGAGAAGGTGGAAAGTAAGCTGGAAGAAAGAGAATATGAATGGAGGTACAGTAAAAGGAATGAAAGGGGTTGCAGCTAGGGGCCGGAGGAACGCTGCAAAGAACCTTAAGTAATGCCTACAGTGAACCGTGTGAGGTAAACTGACGGTCCTTCGCTTCTATGGGTATGAGGTTTTATAGTAGAAACATAAACCCATTAAGATGAGATTTGATCAACACATATAACACTTTATATTAATATACTAAGGAAAAAAATCAATCAACAAATCACTTCATTAATTTCTAAAATTTGGGAGTTATGTTATTAGGACCCAAATTACTTGACAGAAAAGGTCACATCAATCAAGAAAGCCTTTAAAGAACAGTCTTAAGAACAAAGTCAAGTTTGCTATCATAATGCCAGTTCGAAAATGGCGAGTTTACCGAGATAAAATATCAGCAGGTATAATCTGTAATTTTACTCAAACGATCATCTGAAGCTAACACCGCTCAGTGCCAGTTACTTAGAATAACACAATTCTCAAAAGTAACTGGTTTTAGAAAATGAAGGTTTTGAAATCCGGTCATCAAACCAGCCCGTGAATAAGAATCTATCAGATGTCTACTGGAAATCTTTGAACATGGACAAGTTAATTTCACGACCTATTCTCGAACAAGTACTTCAACGGATTCTCAAATCAAGCTCCAACAGACACAGAAACCCAACAATTACTCAAGCAAAACGGTGTTCTGATCGACAGCAAGTTAGTCAAAATTTCCACTTCTTCCAAAGTCTTCGTTTCCCACCCTGTAGATGCCATATAAACGTTGTAGTTATCTGCCTACTGTCAAGATTCACCAATGATCACTTGTGGAAATATATGGTTTTTGTACTAGATTATAGTAAGGAAGGCCATTCATGTGCACACACACAAAATACACACACACATATATATATATATATATATATATGTATATATATATATATATATATATATATATATATATATATATATATATGTATGTATATATATATATATATATATATATATATATATATATATATATATATATATATATATATATATATATATATATATATATATATATATATATATATATATACATACACACAAAACACAAACAAGAGAGAGAGAGAGAGAGAGAGAGAGAGAGAGAGAGAGAGAGAGAGAGAGAAGAGAACTCCTCCACAGAGACGCAACGGACCCACGCCACCCCCCCACCCCCACCCCAACCCCGGCTCTGAAATGAAGTAATCAGAGTCACTAGTCGTCCCTCATCATCATTCCGACATGACACGAAATTTCTTGGGGAGTAATTTGGAGCAGACACTCTCTGGAAACCAAATAGGATTCGCTCCGTAAATAAACATAAATAGATTTCTCCTTTGCATTCTGATGGTGACACAGACACGTGGCAGCGCACAGGACACACAAAAAGCAGAAAAAAACATTCTTAAATTCTAGATTGCGGTGCTAGTAGTCTTCAAGTTCGTCGCTTCTATTTGCCTACCTAAGACTCTGCTGATTTGCATGACACACATCTTTCTCTCTCATTCTGCTTGATTTATCTGCATCATACCAGAATGTTTGATGGCCCCTGATGTAGGTGTGTAAACTTACTTACCGTGGTTTAAATCATTCTATTTCTTTCAGCTTAATCACTAGCCGGGGTCGCTGCTTTTAATGAACCCTTTCTGTGTTTCTAAAACTCTTCGAACGGCTCATTTCATCAGGATCTCAGTTACTACAGGTCAAGAAATCATCGCCAGAGGCTCAGAAGACAACAGCCAACCTTGGAGGGGATGTCGTTGACATTTCGTTCTACAGAACTGACCAAACGTCCTAAGCACATGTTTCATCACGTTTCTTACGTTCTTCAAAATCTTGGGATCATTTGTTCAAACCGCAAATACCACTAGAAGCTGAAATAACCACAGCAACAACAGTGATAACAACAATATCAAAAGTGATAAGATATGGAATGGAATGGAATATAAAATCAACTCTTAAGGCCCAGCCCTGGAACCTGAGTTCATTCATTGCTGAAAGGGAAATTGAGAGTAAAGAGCTTTTAAAGGTGTAACAGGAGGAAAACCTCGCAGTTGCACTATGAAACAATTGTTAGGAGAAGGTGGACAAAAAGACGGAGGAAAGAGAATATGAATGGAGTTAAATTAAAAGGAATGAAAGGGGTTGCAGTTAGGCGTCGAAGGGACACTGCAGAGAACATTAAGGAATGCGAAGGCACGCTGCAGAGAACATTAAGGAATGCGAAGGCACGCTGCAGAGAACATTAAGGAATGCCTAAAGTGCACCGCATGAGGAGCACCGACGGCACTGCTCCCCTACGGGGATAAGATATGCATTACTCAAGGAGGCGAGAGTATCAGTTGGGAGTGACAAGGCAGGATCAGAGTAAAGTCGATTGCGGTAAGCAATATATCACAGGCAAGATCTTACTTGATAGGTCGGAAACTTATTTCATCCCACTGTCTTATCTATAATGTATGTTTCTAAGGGAGAAACGGTGATTATACCATATTCAATATGATTCGATATTAAGGACTACTGTATAGACTACCTGTAACTTTTTATCTAAATTGACCAATCAGGGACGCGTATCTACGTTTAAATTCTTATTACTTCATATGACCTCTTTTCTTTCTCTTTGTAGTATGATTAATGTGTATTTATAATAATATACATAAAACCTACGCAACGATACAGGCTTGGTAGTAATTTCGAAGTTTTCCCTGTACAAATAAACATAATGAAGACGATAAATAAAAAATCAATCACCTCTATACAGTGAACCAACCAAGTTACAAAGTAAGTAAATTACTGATAGATCTTGCAATACATGATACTAAAGTCTAGCTGTGGAAAAATAAAAGAGTTATGACGTCTGACTTACGAGGAGCATAAAATACTGTCATGCATGGCATAAAATCTGTTGGGTCCGTCTGTAAACAGGGAGAACGGGAAAGGACAAGAAGGTAAATGCACCATTTCTCAGCGACGAATGAGAGAATAAAAGAAGATAAATGCACCATTTCTCTGCGACGAGAGAGAGAGAGAGAGAGAGAGAGAGAGAGAGAGAGAGAGAGAGAGAGAGAGAGAGAGCAGATATATGAAAACGCTACAAATACATCAGGATTCCCATTAAAAATAAGGAAAAGTAAATTTTCATAAAAATACATTCTTGCAAACATTCATTCAGAAAACACACTTTCTCGAGATGAACTGGAGGAAAGCATTCAAGATAACCAAAGAAAGACGCCACAAGAGACGAGAGCTAAAAATGACAGAGGAGAAGAAGGGATAGAAAGATAAGGGTCACGTTCAGGCCCTTATCCTCGTAGTCAGGGTCACCGGAGTTATGTAAGAGACACAACAATAATAACTGGGAAGGACACTGTAGCTGAGGAAATATGGGGCTTTGGACGTCACTTGAAATGCCGAGAATAACCTTCTCTCTCTCTCTCTCTCTCTCACACACACACACACACACACACACACACATATATATACATATATACATATATATATATATATATATATATATATATATATATATATATATATATATATATATATACACCCAGTTTATGAAATTATTTTACACCTTACGTAACCACGTAAATAGTCAGAAGCAATAACATTTATTATTCTTCTTAATTACTTTTGAATGACATTATAACTCTGAAAGTGACATGATTAAGACTGAAAAAGAAACCGTTAAGAGGTTTAGACTGAAAAACTCAGGAAACTATTTGGCGGAAAAATTAATAAGAGGATAGTATGAAAGCTTTTTACAGGATTATAGGAGAGCAATCCTTACTGACAACTAGGAACATAGACAGTGTTATATGAAACAAATTCCTCCGGTTATATAAAGAATTTTGACAAACCTTTTGTCAATGTGCTTCGAAATGTGCAGGAAAAGCAATTTTAGACTTTATCTTCACAAAAAGAATGGATGGATGGATGGATGGATTATGAAATTTAGGGACAAGCCCAAGCACTGGGACCTATTTTGGTCATTCAGCACCGTAATGGAATGAAATTAATAATTTAATGGGATTATTTTTAGTCTTGAAAACTTGAGATGGTCGACAGTGGAATGGGTAGAATTATGGAATCCCTTGAAGAGGGGTTCAGCGTACACTATAAGGTAATTTTTCAATAGAGTATGAATACTAATATATTCTATACGATATCTCGATACAAAATTTCGAAGTACATTTTATGAAAACATTAATCTAAAGATAAGAGGGAGATACGAGAATAGAATGAATGATTGATTTTGAGTTATCTGGCTTCGTGACAACTGGGTCACTGATGCCGAGCGAGAATAGAAATTGGATAAGAGCAACGCAGTATGCAGCATAAGATATCTAGAACAAACTTCGTTAACAGACCGAGTGATTCTGATCTCAGAAATAAGAGTGGTGGCAAAATACGACAAGGAGTCATTAAGAAAATGATTAACGAATGCTTGGAAAAAAATTTTGAGGAACAATTCACCCTAGAACTGCTTATACTATAGCCGCATCCTGACTGCAGGATTTGATATTGAGAAAGGATGGCACCGTATCTTTTTACCTGAAGCTGCACAATCGTAGGATTGCCCCAAGCTATTATTTTTGTTCTTTTTGTAATGCTGCAGTTTGCGTCCGAAACACCAAAAGTGAATAAAGTTCCGATAGGTTTCATAGCTACAGGAAATTAGAAATAAAATTCTTTCAGCTTTAACTCAGCCCAATTCCTCCTCAATTTGATCTCACAAATTATCTGCGGGGAAAATCAGCAACCCAAAATGAATGTCTGGACAAGACAGATACAAATACACAGTCCAGAATTCTGCCAAGGTCGGCCTCCGGCGCATATTTCATTTGGGAAAACTTCATCTTATCTCCCTCAAAAAGTAAGATGAAAGAGGACAGCGGATCGGGACACGGCTATTTCATTTATGGCATATTTCAGCCGCGGTTAAGTCAGGATGAAATATTGCCCCCCCCCTCTCTCTCTCTCTCTCTCTCTCTCTCTCTCTCTTCCTTCTCTCTTTCTCTCTCAAGGTAATGCTATATAAAGTGAGTAAAAAGAGCAAAGGAACTCGAAATTTCGAATCTGAAAAAAATTAATCATTCTCTCTTCTCTCTCTCTCTCTCTCTCTCTCTCTCTCTCTCTCTCTCTCTCTTTCTCTCTCAAGGTAATGCTATATAAAGGGAGTAAAAAGAGCAAAGGAACTCGAAATTTCGAATCTGAAAAAAATTAATCATTCTCTCTCTCTCTCTCTCTCTCTCTCTCTCTCTCTCTTCCTTCCCCTCTTTCTCAAGGTAAAGCTACATGAAGGGAGTAAAAAGAGTAAAGGAACTTGAAATTTAGATTTTGAAAAAAATCTCTCTCTCTCTCTCTCTCTCTCTCTCTCTCTCTCTCTCAGTTACATCTCTCTCTCTAAAAAG
>NC_089783.1:42214124-42219124 GCF_040412425.1 Macrobrachium rosenbergii | reverse complement strand
TCATATTTGCATCTAAGACTCTAGTGGGGGTTTTCGGCCACTATGTCCAATTGTCGTTTATATAAAACAGTTGGTAATTTTTCATCCTAATCGTCACCATTAAAAAAAAGTTTAGTACCTTGATGTAATTAACCGTAATGCTGAAAAGCAATTGCAGTTTGTTGATCTCTGTGTTTAATGGATTATAATACATAGCCTTTAAAGGTTACAATAGCTCTATCATTACCCTTCTTTATTAGATTAAAATGATAATAATATGATAATACCACCGAAAATACCATATAACAAAATCTGAAGAGAGAGAGAGAGAGAGAGAGAGAGAGAGAGAGAGAGAGAGAGAGAGAGAGAGAGAGAGGTTCATTCATTCATATTGTATGATTATTAATAGTGTGCCCATACCGTGAAAAAGGACGATGATGAATGACAGTGTCGAGTCAGGATGTACTGACCACAGGTAAATTACCTGCCATCACGAAGCTCAGACCCAGGTGCTTAAACAGGGGCCATTAATGAAATATGTTGGTCCCGGGCTGGACGACGTCTGTCTAAACGTGTGCGCTATTAACCGTGCACTATCGCTGTTACGAACAGAAGTTTTGCAAATATAATAAGAAAGAGATTCGCAGAGTTTTATCACTCTAAACCTAAGTTAAATAGCACATTTTCTGTTTTCACTGTCACTTTCATGTGTCCTCATTTAATTTTATTTCTGATCTCTTCAAGTTCCGTTTCACTCAGAAATAAAATTAAATGAGGATGCAAGAAACTGACAATGAAAAAAGAATGGTACTAATTCTCAATCAAGGTATCGAGAAGAAAAGCGGATATGTAAACAAGGAGATCGCCTTGACTGAACTAAAAATTATATTTCTGTAAATAATTATCCTGGAAATTTTGCCTCAGAAACTGTACAGGCATCCAGAAACGGGGATGGAACCAACGAACAAACAATACCCAATACAATATGAGTCTTTGAAGCTATATACTTTAGGGCTGTAGAAAATTAATTCTGACCTTAGAGCTAATGCTACTGTCAAAGTATAAAGATTAAGCACTGCACTGACGCTAACACATATTCAGT
The DNA here is from genome assembly GCF_040412425.1 of Macrobrachium rosenbergii. Lineage (NCBI taxonomy): Eukaryota > Metazoa > Arthropoda > Malacostraca > Decapoda > Palaemonidae > Macrobrachium > Macrobrachium rosenbergii. The sequence goes on along the minus strand of NC_089783.1, from coordinate 42,218,043 downwards.
CACAGAGCTGATGCAGCCTTTTATCCTACTAACCACACTGCTCACTGATGTGCTCCAGGTATCTGTCAAGACCGTCCACTAATTCATTTTGCAGAATGAGGAGAAGCAACAAATGTAGTTAAAATTGCACCATTTCCAAACAGAGCTCATATTAATTTTGGAGGCTGAAAACAAGATGGGTCTTAGAATACTCGTCTCTGAAACACCAGGCATCAAAAATCTAACGTCAGTTGAATATCGTATGATGCATGCTACTTACGAACATCTCATTGCGATATCAATACTTAGTCCATCTATACTAACGTTATGAACTTTATAAAGAACTGCTTCACCTCATTTAACAAAGTCAAAGAATGCTTGTCCAGCTTCATATCAGTTGTCAAGGCTGTACGTATAAGATCGAGAATTCCTTGTTTACATACGGAATGGCTATGAGGAAGCAATGTTTAGATTCGAGGTATATTGGCTATAGTAACAACAAAGTACAGACATGATAAAAATAAATACTACATACAGAGCCAAAAACTGAAAATACATTCTAACTTAGTAATAGTCATTATAACTAGCCATAAAAAACCTTGCTTACAACTCAAGTATTTCGAACATTCAAGCTCTGTCTTTTGCCACATATTCTGCCTTTAATCACCATATTCTTGGATGGAGGTTAGCCCTTAATTACCGTAGTTTTACCCATACTCCCATTCCCTTTTACTACCTTTTTCAATATTCTTGACTGTAATCATAATTCCTTTTATAACAGTACCCAATTTCCTTTTGACTAGAAAACTGCTTTATTAAACTCTGAACAATAAAGCGTATTTAGTTTAGGAAAAAGTTTTTTTTAGGTATCTTCTGCAATAAAGATTTAAAAATTCGTTAAAAAATGTTTAGCCATCTTACAGCAGCTCGAGAACAGCTTTAATTAAGTCTTAACTTACTTGGATTAAAGCGAACCAGCGATGGTCTAGAACGAGATAGGAGCTGCAATAAACGAAGCATTAAATTGAACTGAATTGAACTGAATACAGAATTTAGACCAGAGGCCAAGCACTGGGACCTATGAGGGCATTCAGCGCTGAAACGGAAACTGACAGAAGGTTTGAAAGGTGTAACAGGAGGAAAATCCTCGCAGTTGCACTATGCATCAATTATTAGGAGAGAGTGGAAAGTGAGATGGAAGAAAGAGAATATGAAAGGAGGTACAGTAAAAGGAACGAAAGGGGTTGCAGCTAGGGGCCGAAGGCACGCTGCAAAGAACCTTAAGCAATGCCTACAGTGCACCGCATGAGGTGCACTGACGGCGCTACCCCCCAACGGGAACGAAAGAATTTAACTGTTCTCCATTTCTAATTATAAACATTACCTAACATGACTTATGTCTGCGGCTTTCATCCGTCTTACCATTAAGTTTCAAAGAGAGAGAGAGAGAGAGAGAGAGAGAGAGAGAGAGAGAGAGAGAGAGAGAGAGAGAAAACCGCACGTCATTAATCATATAAACTCATTTCCTAAGATCATTTTATAATCGAGCTGATGCAAGGGATGATTAATCTTCCTTGACTTCTTTAGCATAAAAAAAAGGAGGAAAATTTCCTCTTCACACATTTTCCTCCTATTTTCACCCACCGATCTCTTCCCATTAGGATGACCTTGCTGGATTTTATCACAAATACCCCAAAGTCCCTTCAATTTGGGTCTCACGCCTATTCCAGTCTTACTCTCTTGCAGTCATATTATATTCCAGAAGGAATCGGATCTGGCGTATTTACGTCTCACTAAATGAGGAACGGGACGTGAAGTATATACAGTACACGAATGTAGGGGAAAGAGAGGAAGAGAATATCTACGCGATGTAGCAAATACGGAAGTGGGAGAAATATGGCGGAGAAAATAGCGCTGAAGGATTTTTTTGTCCAATTCATATAAATAGGTATTCTGAAAATGATGGTAGATAAATTAACTGAGAAACGGTTATACTTGAGAAAAACAAAAACCTTTTTTCCTCTTTCGGAAGGGAAGTTTGGAGAAAACGAATAAAATAACAGGAAAATAGGCAATAAGCGAACTAGAGAGTTAAAACCAGAGGAACGGAGTGGAGAGAAAATCTTATTTTGAAATCCTAGACAACTAAATGAGAGTCAAAGGAAACAATCCCTTGATAGGATTAAAGCAGATCCTTGGGGCGGTGGGGTGGGGTTATTCAGATAAATGTCAGCTAAAACCAGTCTTCCATTTCGAGTCCATCGGAAATTGGATGTTCAGGTATAACAGAGACGAAGAGAAAGGATTTTCTTTTTCTTCTAAAAAGTTTGTCCAGCAACTATTTATAGGATGATGAAATCCGTTACTTCTATAACGTCAGGTTAACGGAAGAAAATTTAGAACCGAAAAGAAATGGAAAAGGAATATAAAATTTAGGCCAAAGGCCAAGCGCTGGGACCTATGAGGTCACTCAGAGCTGAAAGGGAAACTGAGGGTATAAAGTTTGAAAGGTGTAACAAGAGCAAAACCTCGCAGTTGCTCTATGAAACAACTGTTAGAGAAGGTGGACAGTAAGATGAAAGAAAGATAATTTGATTGCAGGTACAGTAAAAGGAATGAAAGGGATTGCAGTTAAGGGCCGAAGAGACACTGCAAAGAACATCAAGTAATGCCTACGGTGCGCCCACTACCTCCCAACGGAGAGAACCAAAATGAAGTTCTTTTTCTTAATACTTTTACGTAAACTATGGCGCTAGGAGTAATATCCGAACTCGTCAAACTAAGTATGCCTTGATATTCTTTGATGGTATTATGAGACATCAAACACAATAATATCTCGTGTCAGAATGAGACTGCAAATCCATAACTGTAGCTTCACCAGTGAGTCTAGCGTAGACATATATCCACTTTCTTTAACATTTGTTATAAATAGGATAAAGACACGGATTTCAACCTTCTATATGAGCTGAGTTTACGAATGTAGACAGATATGTACATGTGAAAGCTGTACACTACAACAGCTCCATAAACTGACAGCGGTACTTGCTTATGTTCCACGATCTTTCATCCAGTGCACCTTCAGGAATGCAGTCACTTTCTCTTACTCTGATGCACTTTCTGTAACATTCATTTCTCAATCATTCACGAAGATGGGAATCTATACAGACCTGCAGATTCTGATCTTGTTATTACACGTTTCCTCGCCGATATTGGAAGGCTTTTTTTTTTTTTTTTTTTTTTTTTTTTACGATCTCGGGGAAGTTTAGATTGGTGTGAGCGCCATAAGACCGACTCTGGAGCGACAATTTGTTTTTACAGATATATCATGGTCCACATGCATATATATAAAATGTATATGTCTGCACATGCAAACATATACTCAAATATGCACACACAAATATATGTGTATATAATATATATATATATATATATATATATATATATATATATATATATATATATATATATATATATATATATATATATATATATATATATATATATATGTGTGTGTGTGTGTGTGTGTGTGTGTGTATAAAATGTGTCTTCTTGTGTATGTGCGTGCATGTGTGTAAGTACATTGAAACTGGCGTAGTCAGATACAGAGAAAAAAATCATATCTCCCCTTTCCTGGCTATCTTTCTAACATGATTCAGTAGACAGGTAATCCCTAACCGACATTCAACGGCAGTCTCTCGAACACTATCACCGTCCTGCCTTGGAAATAAAACGAAAAATAAATAATAACCAAAACGATATTATGAACTATCAAGCGACTCCGGGCTTTTATTTCTTAACTGCTCTCGTATCTCTCACGAAACCACTCGAGTTTCGAGGCTTGCAACAGCCGTGCAATCAGCGGCAGTTCCAAACTTCAGAATAAAAAACGCGAAGTTGTGCAAGCACTTGAAAGTCATGCTCCCCCAGGAGCAGCGCTTAG
>NC_089783.1:42191624-42209124 GCF_040412425.1 Macrobrachium rosenbergii | reverse complement strand
AAAAAGTCTGTCACCTGGTCAGAGAATTGAGATCACTTGGATGGTGACCATCAATGAACGCCAGGAAAGTATCTTGAGGAAAAATAATTTGTCTCTTCATTAGTGAAGGTAAGCATCTTGTAGGGTTATCATGAAGATGGGAGACTCCCAGTGATCGCCAGATTCTGGTAATGAACACGATCCTGTGGTAATTACTAAAACTTAAGATAGACCTCCTGAGTCTGGTGGAATGGCTGTTGGTCACGAAAATACCACACGACCCAACAGAGTGAGAAAGCGAGAGACTTCTGTCCTAGTTATTTAAAATTTACTGACGTTACGATGTTACTGGCAGACCCAGCTCCAGAGAGGCTGATTTCTATCCCAATTTAAAAGTAAGTTGAAAGGCATTTGTCACTTTACATCGTTACTTCTCGAAGTTAACTTTATATCGTTACTTCTCGAGGTTACAAAAGATAAAAACAGAAAGGAAAGTCCCTAAATAAATTTCAGACGCATTAAAAAGAGTCAGCGATTTGGTAACTTTCACAGGTTTTGTGGGACCTAAATTTCCAAGACAAAAGTTCCCTCAGGTCCAAATACCTCTATAATTCTAATAGCTGAAAGAAAAACAACTGATCTCCCAAAATTCCTTTGCAGATTTATTCCTACATAAATTCCAATAGGAATTTATGAAGAGAATGAATAAACTGTTGACAACGCCGATGTCTTTTAGCAATGAGAAAATGTCTTTGCCTCTACTGTTTCAGAAAATCTGTATAAGACCGAAGCTTTGAGATGCTGCGTCAAACCAACCGTGCTGTTTATACGATTCCGAAACGAGAAAAACAAGGAAATGGAAGGGCGAGGAAGAAAGGCGTGGGAAGGATGATGACTGTTTTGTGTAGGTCGGCTCTTGATTTACTTTACAAAGATGTCCTTTTGATCTTTAGCCTCTGATGAAGCTAAGGTCAAGTTGAAACCGATTTTAGTACTGTTAATAAGCATGATTATTTATACATACATTAATACATACATACATATACTGTATTATACAAATATAATATACATAGTGTATATATGTATATGTAGGTGTAAAATATATAAATATAATATAAATATATATATATATATATATATATATATATATATATATATATATATATATATATATATATATATGCATACACACACACACACACACACATATATATATATATATATATATATATATATATATATATATATATATATATAATATATATATATATATATATATATATATATATATATATATATATATATATATATATATATATATATATATATATATACCCAGTAGGAGATTTGTTTTGTAACGATTACCTCCCAAATTTAGAATACTTGGTGTAATTCGAGCTAGTCGAAAACATTTCCAATATCTGTAGCAAGCAAGGTATGTTTCAAAAACCCTTTCATGCGTCCCCACTTTGGCTCCCATATAACTGAATCGTTCCCTACTCTCTCCAGTACTCAACCTCTTAATTAGCCTCCTTGCGTTCCCAAGCCACTTCCACGTCCACAAGCACTCTCAACCTTTATGTTATTCCCTTTTAGTAAAAAAAAGGGTTGAATCTGTAGAGATGTACTATCTATGATGTATATTTATGTGAGAAATGTGAAAACAGGTCAAAGGAATGGTAAAAATGCTGCGCAGGTGAAATATGGATTAATGTACTTTGAGGTGGCTTGGTCATGTGAAAGGAATGGGGGACAACAAGTATAATTCAAAAGAGCTAGAAGAGGTAAGACTGACTGACTGAGTGATAAGTATCAGGTAAGTGACTGCTAAACTGGAGAAGCAGAAGAAGACCTAAACAGATTGGTTAGAACTGAATATAGAATTTAGGCCAAACGCCAAGCACTGGGACCTAGGAGGGCATTCAGCGCTGATGTGGAAATTGACAGTACAAGGTTTGTAACAGGAGGAAAACCTCGCAGTTGCACTATGAATCAATCGTTACGAAAGGATGGAAAGTACGATGGAAGGGAATATGAATGGAGGTATAGTAAAAGGAACGAAAGGGGTTGCAGCTAGGGGCCGAAGACACCGCTGCAAAGAACCTTAAGTAATGCCTACAGTACACCGCATGAAGTGCGCTGACGGCACTATCTCCCTACGGGGCAGGTTGGTTAGACGACATAAAAGAAGAATTGGTTAGATGACATAAAAGAGTAGCTTGGAAGGAGTGGCGTTAATATACACGAAGAGCAAGAGTACTTGCAAGATAAAGGTGAGCGGCGCAGTAGGTGAGTGTCGGTGGATTCGCTTGCCTATGTATGTATGTATGTAGGTTTATGTAGCGCCTCATGATGTGGCAGTTTTCTACACAGGCAATTCACTTCCAGTTCAGCAGTTAACGACCGAATGTATCAGGGACTTTTGCACTGTAAATGTATCTGCATTATATGTATATATATATAGGCCTATATATATGTGTGTGTGTGTTATATATATATATAGTATATATATATTATATATCTTCTTCTTCTTCTTTTAACGTGCTTTTATTCCCATTTTTGATATATATATGCCTTCTTTTGAAGGACTTTTATGGGATAGATATATCGATCGGCTGCCCTGCCTGACATCGCTTATATATATGTTTATATAAATATATATATATAGTTCGAGACGTGTGAGATGTTTGTTATGTTTTTAGAAGGTGTTGTAGTGGCTTTGTTTTGTGTGTGTATTTAGTCTGTAACATCCATTTGCTTTTTTTAAGCAAATATCCGTTGATTATATATAATCCCGGGATGTCTACACGAATATATATATATATATCATATATATATATATATATATATATATATATATATATATATATATATATATATATATATATATATATATATATATATATATATATATATATATATATATATATATATATATATATATATATATATATATATATATATATATATATATATATATATATATATATATATATATAATGACATCGTCGATATCATCAACTGTTGGGTAACTTTCAAATCTGAAATATAAATCACTGTCATTTTCGAACGACTGTGACTTGAATATTCAGTGGAACATATGAACATTTGGCGATAACAAATCCCCCGAAAAAAAAAAAAAAAAAAAAAAAAACATTATGAAACCCATGTGACTTCCTTTGATAATGGAATTTTTCTTTGATATCGTCGGCAAAAGGAGAAAGATAAAAAAGAGGGGGGGTTCCAAAAATCTGAATCGACATAAATGGAAATTTTGGAAGAAAACCTCCAGATCAAAGGATGTGATCTACGACCATTTTATCCCAGCCGAGATGAAAGGGAACCTCAGAAGTAAAGAGTGTGTTTGTGAGAGAGAGAGAGAGAGAGAGAGAGAGAGAGAGAGAGAGAGAGAGAGAGAGAGAGAGTCGTCTACGGAGTGCAAATTCTGATCTGGAATGCGTAGGGTCCAATGATGCCGAGAGTTTTGGCGTAAAACTCATTCAATGTGTAAACATTTATGCTGTTTTATCTCTGGACTTTTCCTCTTAGCTCAGCTGACGGTGTTTGTATTCAACAGCAGGTTTATTTTCCATAGTGAATAACAAAAACAGCTCATCAATTTATCCGGTATTCGACCCGACAGATTTATATCGGTCTAGAAAGCGAATATTTCAAGCCCGTAATTCTAAACTATTGATTTTATTAAACAGTTTTGGTTATGAATCTCAGTGAATTTTACACTGAACAAAGTTGACTAACAAGGACGTAAATACTTTACTGTATATGCACGTATTTCATGCACTGGAATGGTGGAAAATGGAGGAGAACTCATTCCTCTTTAACTTACATATATGACAAGTTAAAGTGGAATGAATTTTCCTTCTGAATAAATTCTTGTTACTATAAAGTCTTTGATTACCGAAGTAATTGCCCTAAAACCATAATTTTGTTCTTGTTGTTTTACTCATAAAAATGAGCTAAAACGGAACAAGAAGCGTTCAAATTATTATTACAATTCTTAATACAAACTTTTTCTGAATCCCAATTTATACGACCCGAGAGAGGAATTTTAACAAATATCTATTATCATCAGATTCTTCAATTACCTCGCAAAAGCAGTCCCGTTGGTTATTCTAGTACTTCATAAAACATTATCTGGATAACATTTACTGAGATTACAAAACCACCACATTTTTATACCCGAGAATGCATAGCTCGCATACCGAAATATACCTATTGTAATTAGTATATACTATGTACATGCATATCACTTTTACTTGTGTTGCTGTTCAAGATGGACATTAGAAAATGGACACCTGTCATCAGTTTTGAAGGAGCGAAGACTCCATCGGAATGCATTTTATCAAACTTATTTGCGTCAGTGGAGTTGATTAATAATTTTTTTGTTTAATAACATGAAAATGAACGTGACGAATGATATAGGTGGGCAGAACATTAGCAAGAATAAAGTAGTAGTAGTGTTTAATTCAACAGAGATATTTGTGGATGCTGTAACGGAACGCGAGAACAAACTGACTGAATTAATGGGGCGGATAATGTTAAGATAATTTATCTTGTCTCATCTGTGACTTACGTGTCGGTAAAGAACGACCTTTTTTTGAAAAGTCCGCCTAGTAACTCATTTCGAGTATGAAGAGACATGGGAAAGTGGAGAGTGTAAGAAATTATAAATTCAAAAAGGGCCCCTTATCTAATTTGCTAAGTGGACTCGCACAGCTAAGATGATGCTTAAACAGAACACTCTCTCACCCAACAGTAATTCTGGATTTAACATTACCAACTTACCTAACGGGCGGAGGCGAACGTGTTACCAATGTGGGCAAGAAAATTATTTCGCGAAAATTAGTGCGACTGAGACGTGAGAGCAACTGCATTGATTAAATGAGGAAACTTTATTATTATTATTATTATTATTATTATTATTATTATTATTATTATTATTATTATTATTATTATTATTATTATTATTTCAGTAGATGACACCTATTCACATGGAGCAAGCACACACGTGCCATTGAATTGAAATTCAAGCTTCCAAAGAGTGAATGTTGGTTTCAACCTCCGACTGCAGACCCCACACTGCAGCAGTAACTGATCATGACACAGACCAAGTGATTTTTATATCACCCTAGGGGAGACGCGAAACCGCGACATATGAATGGCATGCCACGACGCTAACCACTACACCAGCGGACCAGAATAATACAGACAAGAATAATATGGACAAAGAAAAACGAGAATAATTAAACACTGAAGGGTGAAGCAAAGGAAACGGAAGATCGTGAAGAAACCAGTGAAGAAAGGAAGGTTCAAAGCAGAAACGACGACAGCGACCGAGGAAGAAAGGGAGAAGAAAAACTTTCATCACAGGTTTCACTGGGCGAGCAGGAAATCGAGAATGGAAGACAAAAGCCGATATTTGACGAAATGGCAATAAAAATGAACCTGATGAAGAGACCATCCCTTTGATTTCCCAGTCTGTGGGCGAGCGGCCAGTTCAAATGAAAGTTTGAGCCTCAGTGGATGTAGGAGACAGAGACGAAACGATTATTGCTGTTACGACAGAAGAAGAATCACATGAAAAAAAAGTGGATGCGATGGAAAAGGGAGGAAATGAGAGAGAGAAAAAGACTGAGAGATGATAAGCTTGCGTAAGTGATAGCTGAAGTATCCCGTCATAAACCTGGGCCAGGAATATAAAATTTAGGCCAGTAGCAAAGTGATGGAACCTATGAGGTCATTCAGGGCCAAAAGGGAATTTAAGAATAAAAGGTTTGAAAGGTGTAACAGGAAGAAACCACGCAGTTGCACTAAGAAAAAATTGTTCGGAGAGGGTTGAAAGTAGGCTGGAAAAAATAGAATATGAATGGAGGTAGAGTAAAAGGAATGAAAAGGGTTGCAGCTAGGGGTCGAAGGGACGCTGTAAAGAACCTTAATTAATGCCTGCAGTGCACCGCATGAGGTGCATTGACGGCACTACCCCCAAAGGGATCAGAAAGGACCATGGGATCCATTCAACCTGACGCAACTGGTGATAGCTTTGATGACGTTGAAAAGGAAGCACAGAAGAGTTTTAATAAGAGGCATTCTTTTAAAGTCCTGATTGCTAAGCGTGTAAAAACAAACTCGCTAGACCTATACATTTTCTTTCTAATGATTTGACGCCCTCATTTACCCAATTATAGCTACAATAAATATGAAAGGCCTATGTACTTCGAATAAGCAAGCCACATTCATACATTTTATGTAGGCCTACTCGCGTCATTTGGACTAAATACATTCAAGAATCCGATATGGAAAATGTAAAGCTATCATGTGAAACTGAAAACCACTGTAAAATCATGCTGAATCTCAGTCTCCTATTCAAAGGGTCTCTGCAATGCTGATAATTAAAAGGTCACAAAAGAAGACTTTATTATATAATACCAGTACTGAAGATATTCCAGTATCATGGCCTCATCACAATTCAATTAAAACTACTCTGAAAATGGATGACAAATTTAATATAGGCAAAACCTACTGGAAACTAAATTCTGAAATCCTCAGTGGAACGTAAGAGGAATCCAGATTCAAATTCTATTTTGGAATGGTGGGTTTTTACAGAATTTTATCATAAATATTTTTCACAATTAATTAAAAAATGGTAGGTAACGAAAATGATGAAGCACTTAATTCCGTAAGATTAGTTTTGAGAGGTAAATATGAATCTCATTCAGCAATGCTCAATAATCCTGCGGAAATTCTTGTTCTAGAAGAGTGCGTTAGAGTATTGGAAATTAAATGTGTGATGGTATTAATATCCCTACAAAACCTGACGAACGGAAAAATATATGGTGAAAAGTTACCCTCATATTCATATGGGAAAACTATAATATATATATATATATATATATATATATATATATATATATATATATATATATATATATATATATATATATATGTGTGTGTGTGTGTGTGTGTGTGTGTGTGTGTGTGTGTATAATGAAAAATCCTGCTGCTTTATTAACCTAGTCCGGTGTAAAGCATTTAATATAACTGACTTAATACTTTGTTTAGAATATTGGGGAAATTAGGATTCTCAAATGAGTTTCTTACAGTAATATTAGCAAATGTTTCACACAGATCCTACATGCAGTTTACGTTAAATTTTAACTTGTACAGAAGTTTTCCTATACACGGATCTATGAGGCATGGATGCCTATGGTCTACGATACTTTTTGTAATTGCTCAAGAGCCTCTTAAGTCTACTTAACCATGTTATCGCTAAAACTAAAGAACAAATTACTGTCCGAAATACTAGGTTATGCCGATGACACTTTACTGCAGTTTACCTCTACTGAGGCAATCATAGAAAGTTTCGTGATAATGGAATTTTTGAAGGAACCACAGGAGAGCCACTCAGTTATGATGAAGGAAGCAATGTTAAGTACAAATAATGGCTAATAAAAGCCAAAACTGGAAAACTGGCAATGTACTGCAAAGAAAATATCAAACTATACCGGGGAGCGACAATCATTGTTTCTGGATGCGATACTGATCAATTCAAAAATTCTAATCAAAGCAAACCTGCTCGTAATTTATCAGAAAACAACTACAGCTATTATAAAACAATTTAAAAGCTGTTTGCTGGGTGAAGAAACAGCGGGTTCAGAGCAATTTCATCAAAGCTCTAGAAGAGTTTGCTCACCGCTTTTACTGGGAGCACCTTTATAGTAGTTCATGTCCCTATGCTATAACTGTAGGCTATGTCGGTTGCTAACTTTTTGGCCTGATAAATCATTCTTCGAGATTACGTATTCAGAACTGCTTTACGTCTTTCAAAAAGGAATACCCCTGATTTTTTTTCGTTCCAACTACAATTAACCTGGGAATATCATCAAGAGTTAAAATATAAGGTTAGGGAAATGAAATGATTGTATCTGACTTATAACACGAAGGTCCCTAATAACCAGAACGTTTAAAATATTGTTACTACCTAGAAATATGTCGTTAGTTTTCAAGGTACAACTCAAGTCATTACCATACCTATTTTGACAATGTTTTGGTTATAGTGTGATTACATATAATAATTTACACCTTGGCAAAATACTTTACATATAAACACCTTCAAAGCCTAACACTGTGGTTTATATACTCTTTACCCTATTTCATATGACTTATCAAATTACTTGAAAGTTCAAGCGAGAGCCCCCAATCTTGAATGGCACCAACCCCAAGGGTTGAAAGTAGAATGGTTGGGATTTGATTGCAACAGTCAGTAACGTCATACTCACCATTTTCTTCAGCTTTTTCTTCAACTCTGTGAATGAAAACCGAGGAGGGATATAGTCTAACACCACATCAGAAAACACAAATTTTCCCAAGCCAGTTTTTAAAGGTTTCAGTAAACAAACGCTGAAAGCTGGCACTCCAGCCATTCCTGGAAAAAAAATAGCAACACTTAATGCCTATCTGCTTGAAATAAACTTTCATATATGAATGCGGAAAAATACCCTTCAAATCCGCAATGGACAATGCAGGAGTGCACTCATGACAGAGGGATTGATATTGATCCGCAGAAAAAAAGAAACTAGGTAAAAAGTGTGTCGGAGTTTCTTCGGCGTAATCGAGTTTTCTGTACAGCCGCTACAGCGTATAATCAAGGCCACGGAAAATAAATCTATCTTTCGGTGGTCTCGGTATAATGCAGTATGAGCCGCGTCCATGAAACTTTAACCACTGCCAGGTGGTGGCCTGTCCTATATCGTTGCCAGAAGCACGATTATGGCTAACTTTAACCTTAAATAAAATAAAAACTACTAAGACTAGAGAGCTGCAATTAGGTATGTTTGATGATTGGAGGGTGGGTGATCAACATAGCAATTTGCAGCCCTCTAGCCACAGTAGTTTTTAATATCTGAGGGCGGACAGAAAAAGTATGGACAGAAAAAGTGCGGACGGACAGACAAAGTCGGCACAATAATTTTCTTTTATAGAAAACTAAAGCAACAACCATCTGTTAAGTAACAAGGTTGATAAATTTATAAACTGGCTAAATATCCAGGCATTAAGAAACACTATAACGTTACATAGCTGAATCAAAACGCTTCAACGAACAACACGCACAAAACATAAACTATCCCGTATACGCCTAATTGACACGTTCTCCCGATCAGGCAAACTTCGTTACAAAGGTTTTGTTCCCTTGACTGACAGCCGAGGATGGTGAAGGGCAGACATATCTGCTTAGATCAAAGATATTAATGATCCACTAATGTTCAAAACACCTGGTTCTTCGTTGGTGTCTTGCACTTACGTCATTCTTGTTACTTTTTTTTCACATCAATTACGAAATTGTTTAGTCTTGACTCTATCAAAACCTTTCCACCAATCAAAATTTAGTATTGCCCTTTAAAGGCTGTTTTCCAAACACTACCCATTTTGTTGTTACAGTTTACAAATGATCTACTCCTAACACAGCAATATCATTTATGATATTATTTCGTAAATTACGTGTAACTTTCTGTTTGCTTTAACCTTTGGTAATATGTAATAGTCAAGATTTTCAAGTGAAACTGGTCTCCTGTTTTGTATAAGTTTCAAATCATTATCTTTTAATCTAACGTATGTTTTGGCAACCTGCTGATATATAAATAACTATCTCTTAAACAAATCTCTTAATTCTCAAGTAATACAACGCGTTACTATTAAAACCATTCATCTATCTTTACACACTTATTAGTACCAGATAAAGCATAAACATTTGCAATGGAAATATCTGATTACAAGATATTCGAATGACAATAATTTGCCTTTCAGTATCCAATTCCGGAGTCGAAATTTTTACACCTTTTTATTTACGCATTTTTATTTTTCAAATTACCTGCTGTACTAAAAAATGTACAATACAGAAATATCTTCAGTGTTGTGTACCAGAGAGCACAGTATTGATCTTACAATATAATATCTGAGAGACAACATTCATTTGTGTATTACTGCTGTAGTGAATTAAAACCTGACTGAGTACGATAATTTCCATATCAAAGGGAGCATACCTAACTGACACAAGGGTAAAAACTGCTAAAATTAACCTCTAATATTTTCCACAGTGCCAGTAACAATACTTTATTTGTTCTTGAATAAAACTTTCATAAACAGAATGCATGCTGACTTACTAGTAGACGATAATCCTATTATTCACCATCTGTTGAAAACCAAATACAACACTGGCATTAAATCAAAGTTTATCAAAATTCACTTCACAAGCAAGAGCGTTTATAACGTAACACGAAAACCATAACCCAACAGATTCCGTTCTCTCGATTAGGAATGTCGAGTCGGTTCACTAATCATAGAAAACGTTACGTTTGCTTTCTATCATTTTCGTTCACTAGATGGCAGTGTACTAAGGCGTAGCCTAGGCCGAGTACAAGATTTGGGCAGTGTTTTAGGCATAATGTGGATTACACACACAAGTTCCAAATTCAAAAATTCATGGATAGCTTACCTTTAAATCCTGCACAGGTGATATAGATGTAATGCACAAAACATGGTAAATACAACCATAAAATCGAAAGAAGTAAAGAGGTCGCCTAACAACAGACCGTTTTCACCAATGCTTCCTCTTCTTCCTTGAACAAACTGAACTTCTAACCTTCATCTTGCCCAGATTCCTTCAAGATCAACAGTGATCCATTTTTCCTCCTGTAGGGCGAGGTTTATGACACTGTGTTACGATCTCGCCTCTCGAGATCGACAGGTTCTTTAAAATAAACAAGCAATTGGGCTGTAACAGAAGGTGACAAACAAAGGAGGGAGGAGCAGAACTTACTAAAATTAATTTATTTACAAAGTTAAGTTAATTACATATTTACAGGCGAGTCAGGTTCAATCTAAAATGAACAAAAACAATACAAATGAATTAATTTCTCAACAGCAGCAAAATACAAAAGTAATTTAAACTTCAAATTAATTAATAAATAAAAAAGCAGCAAATTACAATCAAATTAATAATTAAGTAACATGAACCCTCAAGCAATATAAATAATATAATACCAAGGCGGTATAACAAAAATAGCAGCATAAATAACAAATAATAAATTCAAAATGAAGCAGCACAAGGAAACGGTATTGGCGGACGAACTAAGCTGCTTGACGGGAACACTGCAGGACAACTAAGACAGAGCCGACACGACAACCATCTCGTCCTCAAGCACAGTGCTGACGTCCTCCTCCAGTTGACGACCACGACAGAGCCGACACGGCAACCATCTCGCCCTCAAGAAAACGTTGACGTCCTCCTCCATCTACGACGATCATGACAGAGCCGACACGGCAACCATCTCGTCCTCCACTGCGCTGCTGCCAGGATCTGACTCGCAGGTACTGATACCTGCTGCTGCTACTCCAGTGGCTTTGCTACCCTCAACCTGACTCGTTGCTGCTATCGAACCTGACTTGGTGCTGTTCGAACCTGAGATGGCTACGAACCTGTGACGAAGTCTGACGCCATCCATCAGACGTCAACTCGCCAGCAAGAAAAACAAACAAAAGCAAAGGAGGCAACAATCCACCAAGGAACAATCTACAAACGATTGTTCCTAACACCTCCCACTAACAGAAAAAAAAAAATTTACAATAAAATTTTTTTTTACAAACAAAAAGTGCCACACCCCGCCAGCCAAAACAGAATTTGGTCGCCAAGTGTTTTCGAGATCGACAGGTTCTTTAAAATAAACAAGCAATTGGGCTGTAATGACGAGAGGTGACAAACAAAGGAGGAGGAGCAGAACAAAACGAAAAAGTTACCTTAAAATTAATTTATTTACAAAGTTAAGTTAAAATATTTATGGATCAGTTCAATCTAAAATGAACAAAAACAATACAAATGAATTAATTTCTCAACAGCAGCAAATACAAAAGTAATTTAAACTTCAAATTAATTAATAAATAAAAATTGAGCAGCAAATTACAATCAAATTAATGGTAACATGAACCCTCAAGCAATATAAATAAAATCGGTATAACAAAAATAGCAGCATAAATAACAAATAATAAATTCCAACAACGGTATTGGCGGAGACTCCGTTTGCTTGACGGGAACACTGCAGGACAACTAAGACAGAACGACAACCATCTCGTCCTCAGTGCTGACGTCCTCCTCCAGTACTGACGACCACGACAGAGCCAAACTGCAACCATCTCGCCTTCAAGAAAACGTAACGTCCTCCTCCATCTACGACGATCATGACAGAGCCGACACGGCAACCATCTCCTCCTCCACTGCGCTCAACACCTGCTGCTGCTATCCATTTTTACCCTCCTGACTCGTTGCTGGGCGAACCTGACTTGGTGCTGTTACGAACCTGACTTGTTGCTGCTACGAACCTGTCTCATCCATCAGACGTCAACTCGCCAGCAAGAAAAACAAACAAAAGCAAACAACAATCCACCAAGGGAACAATCCAGTCTCAAGAGACCAGACTTCGATCCAGCAAGTGAGAGAATGCGAGGGTAGAAGGGGTGGGGTGGAAAGGGGGTTTGGTTTTTAGAAAATGAATGACTTTGGGTACGTTTTCCGAGCACCTCTAGACTCGCATCCTCCTCAGGGAAGAGCCGTATCGACGAGTGCTATCATCACTGATGAATTAAGATTGCGTGATTAGGCAAGTGAAACATAACCAACATTTTGACGGGCGATGTTTGTGCCCCGAAGCAGACAACATAAAAAATTCTCCTTCGCTTTTTATCTGAAAAGGCATCCTAATTTCCTGCCACTTTACAAGAGATGATTAATGAGGCTTAGCGTCTCTCAAGTGTTACGAACTCTCTCACCGCTGATATGAGACTTTGAAGTGGGTTAATGGGTTTCGCATTTTATGGTTTACGTTATCTGGTTTTACCAGACAGATTAACCTAGTTTAACTTTTAACATTTGCTTGCATGAGTATATATACTGTATATATGAATGTTGGTGTGAATTGCGTCATGTTTTTTGAAGGAGACACTTATTTCACTCAATAGTTTGAAACTCAAAATGTGAAGGATGTCTGTAATTCAAAACTATGCTTGAACGTAATTTTGAGTTTGTCCCAGATTTTACAAGAATGGGGCTATAGAGGTCATAATTATTACAAACTGTTGTCTTCTAAAACGTTCTATGTTGATATTTCAGACAGCTGCTCTTTGGGATTCATCAAGGATGCATGAAAATCTAAATTTCTCATTATTAAAAAAATATGAAAAAGTATATTGGATAACATGCTGTTGACCGGACAAAGGCAAACCGCCAACAATGTTATTTTGTTAAACGTATTATGATAACCGTACAATTTTCTTGTGTCCGAAAATGGACCAGCAGCAATACTAGTACGTTACTTTTGTTTGTTTATAAAGCTTGTCATTCAAAACAGTCATTAGAACTGCAGCTACACTAATAGTCAGAAGATTACTGCTGTTCTTATAATAAGGAAGTGCGATAGACAGGGTTGGAAAAGACGATCGCATAATAACTAATTTTGGAAGAGGATTATGTTTTGTTATGTTATAACCAAATTTCATCAGTTTCTGCCAGAATCTACAAGGGAGAGAGAGCCTAAAAGGTGCGCACCTTTCCTAAGATTCTAGATACCTTAGACCAGAGCACTTTCCTAAGATTTTAGGTACCTTAGATCAGTTAAGTGGTAAGGAAGAGCGTTGTTTATTGAACACTCTCTCTCTCTCTCTCTCTCCTCTAGATTATTAGTCTAAATGCCAGGCATTTTGATAGGCATTTTGTTATCACAACCACTCCCGCAAAATTAATTATAGTTTGACATTGAGGCATTTTTGACGGATAGTACTGATAACTGTTATCAACATTCAGGATGAACTGCCTCACAGCAGCTGTGCTAACAGCAGTTGCCCCCCTCCTCTCTCTCTCTCTCTCTCTCTCTCTCTTTGATTTAGTGATACATTTACGTAGTTTAATTGGTTATTTATCTCCCCCTAATTTTTGCCTCTTATCTGAGCATATAAGATTTATTTGCTTATTTACATATTCATTTACGTTCTGGTGTTTACACCAAAGCCCTCCGTCACTTATGTACACAATTCTTTCATTTCACGTAACTAGTTTCAATTTACCATCAGATGTTTAATAATACCAGAACATTTAATCTTGTGGCCAAAAGTTCTTTAGATGTTGATAATTATGCTCGCATGAAAATATACAAAAAGAAAAAGAGACCGTCTGCCCAGTGAGACCTAAAGTCTTAAAGATGTTACTAAACCTCTTCTTTAAAGCAAGAAAAAAAAATAGACCCTGTTAGTTGACTGAGTGAAGGCTTTGAAAATATTGCTAGTTACTGTTTATTCCTCTATGGTTTTACCCATCAAGACTCGCAACTCATATGCAAATTACGACTTGCAACTCATATGCAAATTACGACTTGCAACTCATATGCAAAATACGACTCGCAACTCATATGCAAAATACGACTCGCAACTCATATGCAAAATACGACTCGCAACTCATATGCAAAATACGACTCGCAACTCATATGCAAAATACACATATGTATAAATCCACATGGTCATAACACTCTGAAAATAATGACATCTATGTTTCATCACTATAATGTGACCGGAATTAATAAGTAAAAAGCCACTATAATGTATGTGAGCGACTGTATTTCCTAAATACAAAAAAAGGGGTTTATAAAAAGGGGGGAAGCTTAGGACCGTTTGTACAACGGTTCTCTTCAACCCCCCCTCCTTTTTTAACCCTCTTTTTTGTATCTTGGAAATACAATCGCTCACAGACATTATTGTGGCTTTTTACTTAAAATAACGAAATCTTCAATTTTTTTAAACAATAAATATTTCCAGACGCCCTAACATCAAGTGGGAGCTTACAATTGTCTCACGGAGCAACAAATTCAAGGACTCTATACCCAATATTTATTTGTGCATTTATCTAGGATAGATAAAGAATCATTCCGTAACCAAAAAGCTGCATTGACTTTTGGATCGTCTATTTTCAACCTAAACGGAATTAAGATATCCATACGATCTCATTCCAGCATCTGACCCAATTAGGGCTCCTAATAGGAGGATTTTAGATACTGAATAACCTATTTTTAGTTGTGCCGCTACGTTTGCTGACACGATGTTTTTACCAGTGCATGCATGCAGTGCAGCGTAAACATTATGTATAGACAAATAACATCAATGGCCACAAACGCTCTCTCTCTCTCTCTCTCTCTCTCTCTCTCTCTCTCTCTCTCTCTCTCTCTCTCTCTCTCTCTCTCTCTCTATATATATATATATATATATATATATATATATATATATATATATATATATATATATACATACATCTTATTCAAGTTCACAATACACATACCACACACGCACACACATGTATATATGTGTGTGTGTGTGTGTGTGTGGGTATGTGTATGTGTGTGTGTGAACTTGAATAGGATGTTGAATTCTTATAACTCCAGATCCTTAAATGTTAGGACCTGCATCTTTTTACGGACAGGGGTTTCCTAACGCACAACAAATTGCTTAAAACTGTTGTCTTGAAATGTAATTAGAATTTGCGTAGATAACTGGCTATCGACTGCCATTAGCAGGCAATAATTGTAGCACTCTAGACTCTGTGCTATTTTGAAATAGCAAGAATAACGAGAAATCCGACAGAAAGTATACCACGGGTAGAGTAAAAGAGACAGGGGAATTTGAGAACTCATCTTTTATTTCCGAATAAAAAGAAAACTTTCTCTCCCTCTCACACACACACACACACACATACACATACACTCATATATCTACATACTTTCCGATACAAAAAATATTTCTCTGAATAAGGCAGGACAAAAGAAATAAAAAAAAAAAAAAAATTCGGCGGCAAGAAAACTCATCCGGTAACTGTTCAGAGGCTGACGTAGCTAGACTTTCGATAGAACCTCATGAAAGAGATATTTCAGTAGGCTTGGGATAAGAAATGAACCCCAGCCCCGTCCCCAACCCCACTCAAGACAATTCTTAAAAAATTTCGGGAGATGTTACAAAATTAAGACCCATCGTTTCAAAACAATACTGAAAACTTCGAAGCGCCATACAGAAACAAACGTATATGATTTAACATCTTCGAGATAAATCTGATTTAATCCTCAATATATTTGAACAGGATTTTATGAGACTGGAAGAGCCTCAGATAGCGATTATAAGTGAAGAGAGATAGAAGACTTATGGAGCGAAAAATCACCGGTACTTAGACAGAGGGAAGAATGTGCGGATCTATTAATGAGTTGGGAAATAAAACAGCCCAAATTGTCTTCATTCATCTGACCACGGCAGAGCAATTACAATGGTTCAGAAATAAGACCTAAATGAACATGAATAATAAATTTAGGATTTGACTGGAATATAAAATTTAGGTCAAAGGCCAAGCGCTGGGACCTGTGAAGTCATTCAGAGCCGAAAATGATTTTGAAACAGTTGTTAGGAGAGGGTGGAAAGTAAAATGGAAGAAAGAGAATATGAACAGAGGTATAGTAAAAGGAACGACAGGGGATGCAGCTAGGGACCGAAGAGACGTTGCAAAGAACCTTAACTAATGCTCACGGTGCACAGCATAAGGTGCACTGACAGCACTAACTCCCCCACAGGGGAATGGTAAATATGAAAAGATATTTTATCGTGGATGGGGTAAAAATATCGTAAATGCCACGCTTAATTTCGTATGACTCGGTAGAATTGTTTAATAGCAGTAATTCATAGTACTGCGGTAGCGAGATGGCAAACTGCAATCAATGATATTTAAATACATTTACAAGTAACCCTCACCCCTCCAACACTCTCTGTTCTACCCTGGCCCCATCTCTCTCTCTCTCACTCTCTCTCTCTCTCTCTTTCTCTCCTTGTTGACTATTACTCAGAAATTGTTAATAATGATATACCGTAAGTTATAAATTACTACTTAATTGTTACAGAACAAAATGGTGCCCAAATTTGAAAATTTAAGCAAATTTCGAAAGTCTTTAAGTAAAGTCTAAGATTTGCTTTAGTCTTTTGAAAACCGATCGAATCTGGAGGTCCTTCGTTTCGTCAGAAACTCTTCTTAAAAAACAAATAATCAACTCATGCGTTATTTTTCTCAGTAAGTCTTAGTAATTACGAATATATTCGTAATTTCCACAGCGCCGGGAAGGAAGCACGAAAATAGCCTACTAACGGTCCGTGAATACCTGGAATTTGACCACAGTCCCGTAAAAGCTGGATTTAGATACATTGCAGCAAAAGCTGGAATTTCATATGAATTCCAGAGTAATTCTTGAATGACGGAAGAGCTCATCCGGGACCCGGGCCATGATAATTCTCCCAATGCCATTAGCGAAATTTAGGTGGTTCGTGAGTCACCGGTTCGAAGGGCATTAGAATCCATCTATCAGCAGCTGGCAACACCCTCTTCGCTCCAGGCAATTATAATTATCTTCGGTGGAATGAAGGCTATTGGAATGGATTTTGA
>NC_089783.1:42176624-42181624 GCF_040412425.1 Macrobrachium rosenbergii | reverse complement strand
GTCCATATAACAGCTCTCCCAAAATTTGGAACAGCGCCAGGAGACCATTCTCAATCCATTTTCTGATAAAAGTAAATTATCAGGAAAAAGAAAGGAAACGTGCACAGCCACGAAATAATTCTGATCACACAACAATTAAGAATTAAAACCTGCACCGCCACGTTCCTCTCATGAAAATAACAATTAGCTTCTTTATTATTTTTTTCAACAGTTTTTAGGGAATCTTTCGTTTAGAAATTCTGTTGTTGTGAATTATTATGTTCTTTCAATCGCTTTGAACTTTTATCATATCTGAAACGTATAAAATAAGCTCTTCTTAATGAATTGACATATTTTACGGCACTGGGAAGCGGTGATCATTGACAGGTAGATGAAGTAAAATAAGTATATGTTATGCCCTTCAACACGGTCAGTTAGGGTCATAATCTCTTAAGAACAGCGTCATATCATCTTACATCCCTAAGATTCCCCCGGTAGTAATGACCAGCACTGGGTCAGCACATTCTTTCTCTCTCGTCGACTCCTCTCCCTGCACCTATCCTCAGACAAAGGCCTACTGGAACAAAACGCCGAGATACAAAACTAGACTTTATTTGCAAATTTAACGAAAGAATTTCAGCAAAAGCTACGGTCATGAGATGGAGTGTCTCGCACCCCATACAAATGGAGATCATAACTAGAGGAAATTCAGACTCACATTCAATCGAATTAATGATTCTAGACCAACCAATACTAGTGACTAACTCCCTGGTCACCAAACAAAATAAAAAGGTCATAATTATTCTAGACCAAAATAAATGTCATATAGTATGTTAAAGAAACCACTTCCAAAATATTCGTCCTCACAGGACGAACCCAGAATTCTTAATAACCCCTCCCCGGAAGCGTGACGACACCGATTCAACGTTCGAAGGATCAAACGCTTCCATCAATCTGTCACGTTGTCTCCACGCATCTTGGCCCTGATCAGAAGGCATAAATGAACGCGTCAGATACCTGCTGTATCTAACTGCGAAAACCACCAACGTCAACATAAATGCCACCTGCACCCGATATACCTTTCCACAGGCCAGCACATTTTTCGCTAAAAGACTTAATATATAACATAACTACTTATTACCAAAGAATACACTTTTAACATATGCAAAGACACATTGAAAAACTATTTTTATATTACTGGAAATTATAATTTTCCTTGGTCAAGGGAACTGAATCTTGTAGTTTCTGCAAACAAGAAGCAGTTCGAATCCCACTGGTGACGAAACACTTATCAATTATAACTCCCATTGGGTGTAAGTTATTTTCAAGGTATATGGAACAGGATATTAAACGATATTTTTGGCTTAATAATTGTGAATATATATATATAATATATATATATATATATATATATATATATATATATATATATATATACACACAGACACACAGACACACACATACATATATATATATATATATATATATATATATATATATATATATATATATATATATATATCTTATATAACATATATATACAGATATATATATTATATAATTATATATATATATATATATATATATATATATATATATATATATATATATAAATTTATATATATATATATATATATATATATATAATATTATAAATTTTATATATATATATATATATATATATATATATATATATATATACATATATATATATATATATATATATATATATATATATATATATATATATATATATATATATATATATATATATATATATATATATATATATATATATATATATACGATATATATATATATATATTTACATATATTTATACACAATACTATGGACGCTATATCCACAAATACTGAAAAGAAAAAAGATATCCGATAGAAGT
This sequence comes from Macrobrachium rosenbergii, assembly GCF_040412425.1. Taxonomy (NCBI): domain Eukaryota; kingdom Metazoa; phylum Arthropoda; class Malacostraca; order Decapoda; family Palaemonidae; genus Macrobrachium; species Macrobrachium rosenbergii. Next base: position 42,179,744 of record NC_089783.1, on the reverse strand, counting down.
GAAGAAAAAGGAAATAGGAACAGAATGACGTATTTTTTTTTACACAACGAGTTATCTTAGTAAGAGGTTTGTGGACGTCGGTCAATTAGTCGGGTGATAATCCTGGATGACAGGGATTTTTCTGTATCTTTCCTATTAACTGAACTCGTAAAGCACTACCGTTTTCTTTCATTTTATCTTTATTGGTATTAAACAATAATTCGTATGGATTTTTTTGCACTTTGCTTGGTCATTTTTGTAAGTCTATTGCCACACACCACTTTTTGAGAGTATTCTCGAGCTTTATTGTCCTAATCTAAAGAAAGAAACAATAGGAGTATATACAAGGATCTCTCTTTCTCTCTGTCTGTCTCTCTCTCTCTATATATATGTATGTATGTATGTATACACATCAGTACAGACACACATATATATATATATATATATATATATATATATATATATATATATATATATATATACATATATGTGTGTGTGTGTGTACATACATATATACTTACAAGTGTTCAGAAGTTTAACGTGTGCAATCGACTGTACTAAAGAAATAGCCTTAATCTCTGGCGGTATTGCAACGAAAGAACAATATTACCAACCGCGTAAATTGAAGCCATTAATATTTAATGAAACATTACTTAAGAAAGTACAATAGCCTCCAATTTTAGAATTGGCAAAATAAATATCTACAGATGGGTCTTACACTTGAATTCGTAACGCCACCCACATCAAATTCTGTATACTTTGTAGAATGTGACTAATTTTTTGTGTAAAAACTATTTTTAAAGTTAGTATTTATCTAAATTTCAGTTAAATGCCCTAAATTATGCGAAAAATTTTGTAAAAAGCATTTTTTCCTGTTACATGAAGTTAATCTCATAAACAGCTCTTGGAACGGGAAATTTATAAACTGTTATAAAAAGAAAAGAAGAAGCACCATAACGAGAAAGAGACATGGCACTATAAACAGATGGTCTGAAAACAAAATGAGAGACATTACGAAACTTAAAAAAAAACAACTACAGAAGAGGCAAAATGCATTGCGTTGTGATCATATCGTTTGGACCAAGTAAGAAGATGATATGACTTATTTATGGTGTTATAAACAGATCCTCCGAAGACAAGTGAGAGATATATTACCAAGATGAATACGGCGAAAGCGAAAACAGTATATTTATAATGCTTTGGTTACAATCTGGAAAATGTTTAACTTGGCCACTGCTCGTTCCATTTTGGCCGAGTAATAACATGCTGTTGAAATGTATTTCTGTTCTCAGTTTTGTTAATGAAGCGTTCATTGCTCTTCCTTGCTTTCATACGCAATTAGTTTGATTGCAGTCATTAATTCAGGCCAGTGACTCACCATTAGGAAAATGAAAGAAATCCTAATGTTTTTTGGTGCTTAAAAGCCAAGTGACTAAATATGAAATCTGTGCTTGTTTGCTTTCAGTTGGTCCCCCTCTGACTGGAGTGTGTTTATATTCTTATTGATAGGTTAATTAAAGGAACAAATCATAGTATTCTACTTGCTGACAAGCAAAACAACGGATGAATAAAGTATATGATAATAAAGATAAAGGAGTGGAAGAAAAATTCAAATCAATTATATATATATATATATATATATATATATATATATATATATATATATATATGTATATATACATATGTAAATATATATATATATATATATATATATATATATATATATATATATATATGTATATATATGTTTATAATATATATTATATATATATAAATATATATATACACACACAATATATATGTATATGTGTATACTGTATATGGTTGAAAAACTGACCTATTCTGGAGCGACGGATAGTTCTTGAGGATTAAACAAGGATGAATAATTTTGACGAAAGAATCAAGGCATTAACCTTTTAGACTGGAACCTTTAATGAACTTAAAAGCGCTGAACAGGTCCTTCCACAAACTAGATAATTTGCAACATTGTAAACCTTAAACTTCTAAAAAGCTATATTAACTATAGTTCGGTTAACTCAAGTGCTTTAATTTTACTGGGAATAATTTTTTTCTGTTCAGATCTTATTTATCTAATCTTTGTATCTAAAAGTAGGTACGTATGCATATATTTTTTTATTTTTCAATATCTACTTTTAGTATTTTGTTGTTTAACTTCTATGTATAGAATTCACTCCAGTGTATATTATGCGAAATAAAGCCTTTATTATTATTATTATTATTATTATTATTATTATTATTATTATTATTATTATTATTATTATTATTATTATTATTATTATTATTATTATTATTATTATTATATTTTTTTTTTGTGTTTTTAACTCCAAGTTTAAGCATCATTAATTCTTAAAAAAACAGATGTGAAGAACAACAGAAAGTTCTTTATATAGTTACGGTGTAATTTAAATTTACTTAAACATTGCTGTTATTCTTAACGAAACGGGCACGCTACTCCTCTTTTACAATGATATTCCCATTGTATTCTTTTACATCAACCAAACAAATTAGTGACAGTTATCCTAAACAAGTTCTAAAACACCCACAAATAACTGAAAACGACTGTTTTTTTTACCTAACGAAAATAAACCGAAACAATTAAAGCTGATTTCCATCGCGATTAAAATACATTGGTCCCAGGTACTTAATCCATAAGGTGCTAAATGGTCTTTGATGACAGAACAAAAGAAAGGAGACGGATAAAATGGAGCAGAGCAAAAATATGCTAAATGGAGACTAGGTTTGTCGTCTACAACAACGAAAGCTCTCAAAAAAGGTTGGTCGTTTGACCTATTACAGAAAATTGATGTTGACTGTACGTCGTTTATATTTATTAATGTTATAATTTAATATGGTCGCTAGTGTCGTGACATGCCGCTCATATGTCGCGAGTTCGCGCCTCCCACAGGGCGATGAAAATCACTGGCTTTGTATCATGATCAGATACAGCCGCAGTGCGGGGCCTGTGGTGGGAGGTTGAAACCAGCATTCTTTGGAAGCTTGAATTTCAAGTCAATGGCCCCTTTAGTGTGCTTGTTCCATGTGAATAGGTTTCATCTACCGAAATAATACTAATAATAATAATAATAATAATAATAATAATAATAATAATAATAATAATAA
>NC_089783.1:42096624-42169124 GCF_040412425.1 Macrobrachium rosenbergii | reverse complement strand
AAGATTAAATAAAAAGTTCTTTTTTATATAACATTCTCATTTCAGTAAACAAGATGATTCAAGGCTTATTGCCGTGAACATTAGTCACAAAGCAATATTTTCACCGTGAAAATGACGAAGGAAAAAAATGTGAGAGAGAGAGAGAGAGAGAGAGAGAGAGAGAGAGAGAGAGAGAGAGAGAGAGAGAGAGAGAGAGAGAATATCCTACATCCTATGAATAGTTTCACGGCAGCGAGGCGATGATTACCTCCCTTCTATACCCATCCTAACTGTGACCCACAAAAGCCGACCGACAGCCAGGTAACTAATTCATTGCTTAGGTCAACAGAGGCTTATGTGTTTCAGGGAAAGTGCCCATTCGGCCCTCTATCGACAGGTGCCATTTCAGTTGTGACCTTGACAAGCTACCACTAAACTACGAGAGAGAGAGAGAGAGAGAGAGAGAGAGAGAGAGAGAGAGAGAGAGAGAGAGAGAGAGAGTTCATATTTTAAATCTATAAAAGAAAACGTTCTTTGGCGAAAACGGCCTCATTATTATCCTCCCCATCTCTTTTATATTTAAAATACCAATCATGTCCAGCAACGAATTTGCAAAAATTACGTAATAGATAGAAAAAGTGTCGAAAAATACCAGAAATGTTAAAAAAAAGAGAGAGAGAAAAAACAGTTCAAGGACTGAAAGAATTAATGAAACAAGAACAACATTATTTGTCAAAAGAATGAGTTCTATCGAGGGAGTCAATATCGATTTCCGTTAAAACAGACGCAGAAACAGTTATCACCGATATCCTAAGACACAAATGGCCCTGTCTGTCGATTCAGTTTCTTTTTTTTTTTAAACCAACCTGGACGACCATTTAGATTAATTTTTCGATGGAAACCTAAATCTGGAAATGGTTATTAATCTAAGTGACTTGTTAAAGATCAATCTTTGATCCATAGCACCTTATAATTGTACAAAATTGCTTGAGTTTCAAGACTATATCAGGAAAGAACATTAAAGTACGATTTATTTAAAATAAATTTTATCAATTATGTATATTGAAACACATGGCATTTAAATATTTTACGTCGTGATTTGACTACCTGAACCAGTATAAGTAGATAATTCTAAGTATTTATATAGATGTTATACCCGAGTTGGTGACCTAGAAAAAACTTCGTTATACTTGGAATTTTCATTTATTAAACCTCACGCTGCTGGAAACGACAATTGTTGTTACAATTCCAGTTAGCTGGTTGGAATTAAGCTAGCCTTATGCCAGGACCTGCCCTTGTATATTTGTAAGATGTTAAAGGGAATAAGGAAAAGGCCTAATACATCTGGACCAAAGTGCAAACCAACAAAGGAAAGTTCCAGTCATCGTAAATACTCCAGTGTCGAAGAAAATTTTGGTCCAACTTAATTTCAATGAACGTCAAGCTGCTGTAATGACGAAGGGGCATGTATGACACTTCATGACGAGCAAACTAATTACACACACGCACGCACACACATCTATGCATATATATATGTATATGTATAAATATATATATATATATATATATATATATATATATATATATATATATATAAATATATATATATTATATATATATGCATATATGTATATATATCATATGTATACATATATATATTTGTATATATATACATATATGCATATATATATATGTATATATATAAATATGTATATATAAATAAATAAATATATGTAATATATATATATATATATATTATATATAAACATACATATATATACATATATATATATATATTATACATATATATATTTGTAAATATATATATACATACACAAACATACTCGTATACATGGACGTAGGCCGTGAAAGGAAATTATGAAATAAAACACCGACCATTATTATCCTCGACTTTTGGAGAAGACAAGCAATAGATTTTTTTTCTAAAACAATCTACTGAAAAGAAACTTGTCGAAAGGCACCATCCAAGCTTAGTAAAATTCTCCTAAACTGTCAAAACACCTCCGAGATAAAATTTTATGGAACTTTTACCTCTTTTCAGAATCACAAACCGAAATAATCTCTGCATTTACAATGAAGGATTTTTTTTTGTGGCAGCCGAAAAGAAATAATTTCACGCCGACTAATTTAATTTTGAAACCAACCGTTCCGCTCACACGGCCCCCCTAAATAAAGGAATAAATTTGAATTAAAAAAAAATGTTCAAAATTCCATTAGATTATGCGCCTTATGTTACCGCTACAAATGCTAAATATACCGATCTGTAATTCTGGTCGGGTACAGCAGAGCTGAGTTATATTTATAAATACACAGAAACGCTAATAAACTCGCTAAATAAGGCTGGTGGAAATGTTAAAGGTTAAGAAAAAACGCACTATTAATGATAAAGTTGAAATATCACGAGTCACGCCATCTGTTTATAGTTATAAAGCGTTCTTTGAGGAAACATTGTCTTATTTTATTGTTTTATTTCTTTCTGTTAAAATGACAAGGATGAAACAGGTCACTGAACTGTTAGAGACACTCAACAGGGAAATAATATTTTCTGAAGTGAAAGAAAAGATGAACGTTTCATTACATACAATATCAGAGATACTCGTTCCGATGCAATTTAATGAGATGCGTGGTAGCAATATGCTATGACGAAAAATTCAGTAAACCGCAGTATCCCCCTTTGTTCACTGCTAACGTAATTGCAGTGAATAAATTAATCCACTCTTCAAACACATGTATATGGTAATAAACGTAAATTGGTCTTGGGTATTAATGGTAGAGGCCCTTCAGCTCTCGGATGCTAGATATTATTTCATTTAAACTTGAAAGGCATCAAATGCTAATTGAATATGGTTTCTGTCGTCTCTTTCTCCTATTGTTAAGGAACAGTAATTACTCTTGATTACCAATGAAGTGCCTAAATTATATATATACATACATACATATATATATATATATATATATATATATATATATATATATATATCTTCTTCTTCTTTTTCTTTTAACGTGCTTTTTATTCCCATTTTTGTATGGGGTAAGCACGATGCCTTCTTTTGAAGGACTTTTGATTTGCTTTTGGGTAGACCTGTGGTCTCGATCGGCTGCCCTGCCTGACATCGCTTTAGACCCCGGTACGTATGTTTCATGTATCATACCAGACCTAACGCCCTTTCTTCCCAGCAGCGAGAAGTCATTGCGCGGGTATGGCGAGAGTTCGAGACGTGTCAGATGTTTGTTATGTTTTTAGAAGGTGTTGTAGTGGCTTTGTTTTTGTGTGTATTTAGTCTGTAACATCCATTTGCTTTTTTAAAACCTATCCGTTGATTACATATATAATCACGGGATGTCTACACGGATAGCAAAGTGTCTGCCTCTCTGATCAGCCGGCTTGCGGGATTGAACCCGCGCCACAGACCTCTACGAAGTCCGAAGCTGCTGCTGTAACCGACTGATATCGAGGTCTATATATATATATATATATATATATATATATATATATATATATATATATATATATATATATATATATATATATATATATATATATATATATATATATATATATATATATATATATATATATATATATATATATATATACATATATATATACATATATATTGTATATCTGAATATGTATATAAACATATATCTGTATATATATACATATATATGTGTGTGTGTGCGTGTTGATCCTTCACGGAATGTAAACAAACATTCCTTTAGCACTAACTGACATTTCGCAATAAATTATTCAGTTCCTGAAATTTTCTTCTTCAAAGGGCGTTGACGAAGCGATGTCCTCTACTCTGACATCAGTCCTTGCATAACATGACTGAGCAAGAATACTTTTTCTTCTTCTTCTTCTTCTGGTATTCCAGGGGCGTCGTGGAGCGACTCTGCCCGTGAAGGATTCATCTTTTTTGCCTCGCAAAAATTTCTCTCGCCTTTAATGGCTGTGCAAACCTTTGGGCGTTGTAAATGTTTGCAAAGGAAGGGGGTAGATAATGCGTTCGGAGGCTATGTCAAAGAAGACTTTTCCACAGACCGGTGAAATAAAATCATCTTTCATATTTTCATTTTTCAAACGCGAAGGGATTATTTTGATCATACTGACGTAGACAGTTAGTTAGTATCTACTGTACATATGAATACTTGTTACTGTCTTTTTTTAGTCTTTCCGGAATTCGTACTGAAGAATTTGAACGTCGTTTAAATCACATAAATGAGCATGGGGTGATTATATGATTTCAGCACAAAAAAAGGTCTAAATTTTTTCATCCTGATTAATCTCTAAAACCTTACATAATGTTCTTTAATTCTACTTTATGGGTATCCTTTATGCTTTATTTCTCTGTAGCTTCAAACATCCCCAACTAAGTAAAAAAAAAAATAACAGTGATCAAAGGATGTCGAAAATAAAAAAAAATAACAGTGATCAGAGAATGTCGAAAATAAAAAAAGTGATCAGAGAATGTCAAAAATAAAATAAATGGTGATCAGAGAATGTCGAAAAAAAAAAAAAACAGTGATCAGAGAATATCGAAAAATCAGTGATCAGAGAAGGTCGAAAAAAAAAATAAATAAATAACAGCGATCAGAGAATGTCGAAAATCATTGTCCTGAAACTGAAAGGGATTGGATTACGTCTCTCATCCCCTCCCCTAATGAAAATAAGTAGCAACAACAACTTTCTCTCTCTCTCTCTCTTTCTTTCTGTGCTCATGAGATGTGCTCGAATCCGTTTCATAATGATAGAACCCCTGCAGCGATATAATCAGTTTAGTTTCACCTGACATTTTAGATCATCAGTATCATTTTGCAAGAAGAAATTAAGCCAGGTAGGGGGATAGTGCCGACAGTGCACCTCATGAGGTGCACTGCAGGCATTACTTCAGGTTCTTTGCAGCGTCTCTTCGGCCACTAGCTGCAACCCCTTTCATTCCTTTTACTGTACCGCCGTTCATATTCTCTTTCTTCCATCATACTGTCCACACTATCCTAACAATTGATTCATAGTGCAACTGCGAGGTTTTCCTCCTGTTACACCTTTTAAACTTTTACTGTCAATTTCCATTTCAGTGCTGAATGACCCCACAGGTCCCAGTGCTTGGCCTTTGGTCTAAATTCTACATTCAATTCAATTCAAGAAGAAATGAAGAGACTGAAACGCCAAAACGAAAATGATAACCACGAGAGTTTCGAAGTCCTGAATCAAAGGGAAATAAAACGGTAACTGTGGCTGTCGGTTATATTCGAAAAATATTACACAAACCTGTCATAATAAATTTTCGATCAGTTCTCAGAAGAATTCAATGCACCATTATTGTTTCCAATTTGTTCGCGTCTTTTGTTTTGTTTACCGAGCTTTTTTAGGCAGGAACCAAAAAACACATTACTTTTCATCGGTGTCTTTTATTTAGAGTATGTCGGATTTAGATTCGCAGGTATAAAGTAAGGCTGATATTTTCAAAGCAACGGATAGTATATACATTTTATCAGTCTTCTTGTAAAAGTATATCAGTTTTATCAGTCTTCTTGTAAAGGCAATGTTAATATTATCACATAAAAATTACGATAGGTAATGATGTTACGAGTCACCATCGCTTAAACAAAACCCCGATTTAAATTTCGTAAAAATAAAATAAAAGAATTTCCGAGGTGCTCTGAATTCCCTTCCCACAATCTCATGGCATAACTTCGTTATGAGTGCCCAATGAGAGATATGGTCCCCAATTAAAGTGAATCTTTAAATATGTGTCTTTTCATGAAAGTATGCGCGTCAGTCACAAAACACTTCTTGAGACTTTGATACGGTTCTGACATGTGTCACATTTGCTGGTAAAATAAAGTTGATCACGAAATTTGTTACTGAAAAGAGCAAACTTTTGCAAACTTCAGACATTTCAAATGGCTCTCCATAACGGATGAAATTGACCCTGAGCACTATTCTGCCCTAATATGAAAAACTGCAGTATCTGCACAATTTTCGAAATTGAGATATGTCACCTATTGGGCTCGTGAAACACTAATACACAAGTTACTGCAGTTTCAGAATGATTCTTCGATGCTTTCCACGAGTATTTAGGGGGGTTCCATTTGCAGTATCTGCAAAATCAGTAGTAAAGCAAGGTAGTATCTACCATTTTTCTCAGTTTTGTATTTTTGCAGATACTTCAGTCTTCCATTTTAGGGCAGTATAATATGTTTGGATGCAAGAGCGGAAGTAGTAATGAAGAAAACAGATGCATTATCATGCGAACAACGTATGGTCTTGTATGATAATTTTCATTTTGTTGTTTTTGTCCATAAAATCTTCCTGATCATAAAAGACATTTTTCACTTTCGAATACGCCTTATTATCACCATCCAGGTCTTCTGGGATTTCCAGTAGCATCATAGAATCACTTAAATTCTTCGTTTATATTCACACTTTCTCCTTTCATTTTACACCCTTCGTTCGTCGTATCTTTCGAGGGCTACTCGACTTTATATTATCGGCGGTTCCTGACCCACTCGTATGCAAATTCTCTGTGATAAATGTGAACGTCTTGTTCTTATCCTAATCCTGGTTCGTGATCTACTACATTTCACGTAAACTTCTCTCTTTCTTCTTCGTAACTTGCCGCGTCCCGTAAGCTTGCTGAGTCTGAGAGATAGGCAAATTTTTCAAGCTCGCTGAGTCTAAGTTAGCCTTGCGAAACTTCCTCTTGCAGTAGCCAGCTAAGTTTTGGGTGGCTTTGGCCGCTCGCTCGTTGTAGTATACAGATACACACACACACACATACACACAATCTCTCTTTCTCTCTCTCTCTCTCTCAAGAATATTGCTTGTTAGCCCATTTTAGAGCGAGTTACTTTCACCAGCTTTTGAGGTAAAGACCGAGTTTTATTCGAATTTTCATTCTTGAAAATATGCAGTTTTTATTTTGATGGAAATGACGATCTGTTTCATGGTAAGAAGATGATCATGAAGGAAAAAACCAAATCCTAATCCATCTGCGTGCAATCCATTTGTAAATATTGCATACTGCAAAAGAAGCCGTGACTATGGCGGGAAAGGGGAAAACGTAATGTAAGTGACTAGTTTTTGTGACGAATAGTCTAAGATGGGTTAAAATTCGCGGAACTTTGCGAACCTTTCTAAATACTTTAAGACACATATCTAGTACACGTAAGGTATACTGAAACTTTTAGTATCATTAGTACTGTATCTCCTTCATACATTATAAAGCGAGGGATAAATAACCACTATGTTCATGCGGAATTTTATGGCTGATTCCATCATAAGGTTTAATCTTAATCTGTGCATCATATTCAGCTCATTTCGACGTCAGGTGAATATTCAAATTACTTTAAACGTGACTTCCCCTTTCGTACCTTTGCTGTTAAATAAATGGATAAACCAGAAGTATTTAACATCAACCTAGCATCAGATACACCACAGACGGATTGTTTACATAAATAGGGCTACCAAAAATTCTCTCATGAGCTCACACAAACAATGGTTTGGATAAAGGATTCACTCCCCTTCAGCAAGACCACAATAATAATCCAAAGGGAAACTGGGAAACAAAATATCAAAAGTATGAGGGGGAAAAGTAACGAGCAGTTATGCGAGACAATAAAAAGCTCTCAGATCGCGCTGAACGACGGAAGCCTAGTTATGGATGAGGGCGTAATCCTAATTGAATTGAATTGAACTGAATGTAGAATTTAGGCCAAAGGCCAAGCACTGGGACCAATGAGGTCATTCAGCGCTGAAACGGAAACTGACAGTAAACTGTTTGAAAGGTGTAACAGGAAGAAAACCTCGCCGTTGCACTATGAATCAATTGTTAGAAGAGGGTGGAGAGTAAGATGGAAGAACGAGAATATGAAAGGAGGTACAGTAAAAGGAACGAAAAAGGTTGCAGGTAGGTGCCGACGGCACACTGCAAAGGACCTTAAGTAATGCCTACAGTGCACCAGAAGATGTGCACTGACGGTTCTACCCACTACGGGGTGCGTAATCCTATCCACCTCTGGATCCAATTATGTATATATTAGAACGCGACTATGATGAGGTGACTAAACACATATACGATCCGCACATATCTTGATTTGTTAACGATTTAGAATATAGTAAAAAAAAACTACTACTGGTGTATTTTCACTACATAATTATGTGAGGGTCAAATTATTAAAGAAAAAAAAATGAATGTTATCTGTGGGTCTAAATGTACGCACAGAATATATAAATTTCATTTGACCCGAAACGGAAAATAGTTCACTTTGGTGACTAGTTTGTAAATATGAACCTCTTTCAATATAACGAATAATTACTTCCTGAGTCTTTAACAATGCTGGATATGAAGTGATCAAAGCCCCTAACTAAATAACTAATTATTTTAACAATTATCGGCTACCCTCACCCTTCGTAATTGCCATCTGACTTTTCAAAGAGTTCCTTTGTATATGTCTGCTAACTTCAAAACTTCCGAAATACAATTATTATTATTGCTATTCTTTTCAGCTAAACTAACATCATGCTGAAAGCTTTGTGCGAATAAACTTAACTATGGGAAACAAAAGCAAAAATGGCGAACTTTTAACACAGGTGGGTTGTTGGTATAATTCTAATTATCGCTGTGCAAAATATAACAGTGCTCTAGTTTCACGTGGAAATTATATAGAAATGTCAGAAAAGAACACAAAACAAACAATTTTGTTTTCCGGTGTAACAGCGTTGTTTTCATTTTAAACAAACAAGACAGAAATATATAATGATTAAATTTTAGTTTTAGCCCAAAGTTCAGAATACAATGTAGGTGAGAGAGAAAGAATATTGAATTTCTTTTCTATGGTATAATTAGAGGTCTAGTTACCGCCTCTTTTGAAGAGAACCAGTCAACAAGGGAAATCTGTTCAATATTGTCTCGAGCAAATAAGTCCAAACATCACATAGACAATAAGATGCAAATTTAATTGATCGGTCTGTATGGAACGCTACTGTTTATTTTCCCTAGGTTAAGTATATCTTAGTTTAACCAGACCACTGAGCTGATTAACAGCTCTCCTAGGGCTGGCCCGAAGGATTAGATTTATTTTACGTGGCAAAGAGCCAACTGGCTACCTAGCAACGGGACCTACAGATTATTGTGGAATCCGAACCACATTATGACGAGAAATGAACTTCTAACACCGGAAATAAATTCCTCTAATTCTTCATTGGCCGGTAGGAGAGTCGAACGCTGGGCCAACAGCGTGCTAGACGAGAGCTCTACCCACCCCCTCCAATGAAGAACTATTTTTTTTCCCTAAAAACTAATAAAATCTAGCGTTACTTAGCCAAAGCACTGTGAGGTTTACATTTTTTTTGCAGCAATTATGGAACCTATTCCATATGAAGTAAATGTATGAAGTAAATGAATGTATTACTGTGAATTTATGAAAAATATGTGAATACATACATCGTCATCGTTTCCAACGCTGCGTGACACAAAAGACGTCTGTGAAATGCATTCGCAAAATTCTCATCCAAGTACGTCTGGGTTTTTCAACTCTTCCGTACCCAAATACTCACACACACACACATATATAATATATATATATATATATATATATATATATATATATATATATATATATATATATATATATATATATATATATATATATATATATATATATATGTATGTATTTATATGTATGTATATACATTTATAATATGTACATATATATATATATATATATATATATATATATATATATATATATATATATATATATATATATATACATACATACAATATAACTTGCCTCCAGCGCCAAGTAATGCAAAGGGCCCCTGTGAAATTCCGCCACACAAGTCTTTCTTGCGCTTTTACCTGCACAAATTTCCACTCATCTTCAGCCTCCCTTATCACTGTTCTCGTTCATGTAGGCCCGGGACTTCCAATTCTTCTCGTGCCCACAGAAGACTAGCTGACATTATCACTTAATATTCTCGCTCCGGTTGTGAGAAGGACATGTCCAAGCCATCTCCATATCCCTTACATTACCTCATAAACATGAGGAACTTTCGCAATTTCCCCTATGGTATCGTTTCTAACTCTGTCCTGCCTCCTGACTCCTAATGTTCTATTTGAAGTTAGCATACATTTTAGATATATATACATATATATGCGTGTGTAATAGATATATATACAGTACATATATACTGTATACATACGTATATATATGTATATATATAAATATATATACCTTACGTCTATTCCCTAGTTAGGGATTGACTCTAAAGTGTGTTTACAGTCCTGTTCGCAGGAAGTCCTTTAGGCATGAGAATGAAACCTAGCAGCCTAGTGTCACACTTCAAAAAAAAAAAGTGTGATAATAATGAAAATCGATAATATAATGGAAAACAGTAACGATATACAAATTTTCTCCTCACCTGCACATGATTGAAGTTTTTTTTTTGAAGAGTTCAGTGTATTCGACTCTAATATCTAAGTGTCTTTGATCATGTTGCCTTTTCATAATCATTGCTGTTTAACAGTTGTTACGTTCCTTAAAAATTAAATGACTTTCACAGCACCTTTGTAAACTAATCAATTTCTATGTAAACCTTGTATAACTAAAAAAAATTGTTAATAATCAGTGTTTTAAATTTGCTACTTAATGCCTTTTTTAGTGTAAAACAAATGATATCACTAATGCTTGAATGGCATGGCCTACTGATTAATGTGGATAAAGAATTGTTATCTCGGAGAGATAGATGCCTGTTACCTTCTCTCTAAGAAAACGGAAAAAACTTACGACGCTACACAGTTAGCTTCAAACTTGAGCCTCATTAATATGGGACTTGAATTGCAAAAGTCTGAGTTAACCATCTGTGATAAATCATGAAAATGGAGCGATATCCTTTATCAAAATTGAAGAGTCAGAGCTCAAAATCTGGAACTGAGGTAGGGAAAAAATTTCAGTGCTTGTCTACAATTAAACTAAAAAGGACGAAAAGATTGTGAGGAAAAATTCCAACACCTAATAAAGAACTTGTTAATAATTACCTTCCTCCTCAGCATTCTGTAGGGGTAATGAAATGTATGAGTTTTAACCCAAAAATAGAAGTTTTATTAATAAATCACTACGTTTACTAGCTATACAACGGTGATTACCAAGTTAATATTCTGCCCTAAAATGAAAAACTGCAGTATCTGCAAAATTTTCGAAATTGAGATATGCCACCTATTGGGTTCGTGAAATACTAATACACAAGTTACTGCAGTTTCAGAGTGATTCTTCAATGCCTTCCACTAGTATTTAGGGGGTCCCATTTGCAGTATCTGCAAAATCAGTAGTAAGGCAAGGGAGTATCTACCATTTTTCTCAGTTTTGTATTTTTGCAGATATTGCAGTCTTCCAATTTAGGACAGTAATAAGTTCTGTTGATCTGCTGACTCTAATATTATCTTAATATGAGGACTCTTCTAAATAGATCGCGGATTACGATACATTTAGAGCGGCAGTTTCGAAGAGGCAGCGTATTAAAAAAATCATTTTAATAACTGTACAGCTGACACAACAGATCTACAGGACATCGCAGATTTGGTAATCTCTTATATAATGAACGATTTATTCGGCTAAAATACTTTTATACTATCTTAATTTTCCGCTTCCTCTGAACAGCTGCTGTGATGTTATCTCGATTCGGTGCTTCCTCTAAACAGCTGTTACGCTTTCCACCTGACCGTCTGCCTCATCGGAGCAACTCTTTAAATGTTGTTTCAACCGTTACAACGGTCCCTTCGTCCCCTGCTTGTTTTTCGCGGTGTTGTTGTAGCGTCCTCTTGATTAGCTGCCTATCCTGAACCGCTGTCCCGTGTTGTCATAACGTTCTGTCAATCAACCTGGAGCCTCTTCAGCTCAGTTTGTTATTTCATAAGTCTTGACAAAGATCGCCAGGCCGAACGTTTCGCAAAACATCCCCGCCTAAAGGTGAAGGCTCCTTCGGGACGGATGCAGCTGTTGACTCACGCCGTGTGTCTCCCCACTCCTTTCTGTTCTCGTCCACTGACACGTGGTGTTGCTTGCTTGCTTGCTTGCTTGCTTGCTTTCAACTGAAATAAAAGAGATTTTGAATGCATGCTTTTGTTGGCTTCTCGTTTTGAACTTGGGACTCCGTTGTGCTTCTTGGTTTGGAATTCGCGGAAATCTTATTTGACTCTTTGCTTTTTATTTTCTTGTTAGAACGTGCTGAAGTTTTATTCTTTTAGGCCTTGATCTTGGTTAATTTAAGAGCTTGTGGAGATCTTATCTGGAACTTCTCTACTCAGCCAACTTTTGTTAATATCCTGTTTTGAATATGCCAGAAAATGTTATTTGAATCTTTGACATACGCTTTGCTTTAAATTTGTAGGAGTCTCAAGTTGGCCTCGTCATACAGTCAGCATATGAGGTGGGCTCTTGAGGAAGGGAATATATCTGTGGAAAAGAACAAAAGATAAATGAATAACAAATAACTAGTTGATAAACAGTAAAAGGTAGGACTCCAAGAACTGAAGAGAGGCCAAAAAACTGTGGCTTTGTTGTTATGTTATTTCGAAATAATTAAAACATCGCTGGATAGGTTACATATTTTATTACAAATTTCTATGATACATGTTCAGTACGTATTCATAAAATACATAATGCAGCTGAATTCCAAGGATATTTAACAGCAGGGCATATGCCAAAGAAAGTGTTCTATTAAGGGTTTGAAGGTGTTATTGAGAAATGTCTTCCAGGAAATGATTAAAAGTGGATGAAAATCAACGATTAACTAATAAAAGGAATAATTCTGTTCCTTGTTCAACTCGTGGAGAAAAATAAAAGGCTGACGCAGTGAACTGTCTTATTGGCATGTATATAAATTACAAATTCCAGCAAATAACCTATTTTATCTATGTATTAAAAAGAAATATAAAGATACCCTTTGAGTACAATCAAAGCTTCAACAAACTGACCAACTGAATAAAATATATCGAGATAATAATACCCAGAACATTCATGACATTTGAACCCTAAATGGGATTAACCTAAGAACTGATACTTGAATTGAATGTCAGAGAATTCAGGCTTGAGAAAACTGTATACCAACAAATACTGTAATTTTGGGATATGAATTATGTCTATATACATATGCAAGTGCGTTTGTATACAGGATAAAAACTGATCTTACATGGAGGCACGTATGAGTGATAGTCTACTTCTTACACATTTAACGTTAGACGCCTTGTCTCCTTCGTAGTTGTTAGTCCGAGCATAACAATATACATATATATAATCTGCATTTAAACACACATATTTTCTATGTCGTAAATGCGTTGACCTAATTTATACATATAGACTATAATGGACATGACCTAAAAAAAAGCAATATTTTACAAAAAAAATTCTTATGAAGTTGAAATGAATTTCTGAAGGATAGGTCGTACTTTCTGTATTTAACCTATACTTTTCCAAGACTTGTGACCACAAAGGTCACTAAACTGACCAAGCACAGCTCGGCTATCAGGTCATTACAGTCATAAATTGTCCTTATGATGATGCTGTATTAAAGTATCAGTAAATTTATCCTTAAAACCAAGGTGTTAACCTAAATAGGTGCTCCATTTTACTCAGTGGAAATAGATAAGCATGGAATAAATATAAAAAAATAATGTTATATTAATAAAGTTGTTTTGCAGAGTAATAAGAAGAGGGGTTACAACGAATGATTGCCAGAGAACGAAACAGATCAAGTCTGAGGTGGAATCCTTGTATGATGTACACACTTTTTTTTCCTT
The DNA here is from genome assembly GCF_040412425.1 of Macrobrachium rosenbergii. NCBI lineage: Eukaryota > Metazoa > Arthropoda > Malacostraca > Decapoda > Palaemonidae > Macrobrachium > Macrobrachium rosenbergii. Next base: position 42,155,322 of record NC_089783.1, on the reverse strand, counting down.
GCGTTTTTCCCCCTATTTTTATTCGAAATACATCTGACCTTGATTTACGTGACATATATTTCTTTTAATTATAAACGCTCTTTCCTAAAACTGATGAATATGGCAGAGAGAGGAGGAAGAGAGAAAAATTTATACGTAAATGAATGTCTGGGAATAAAGGATTTATGAAATAAAGGAGAGTACACACTAGGAGGAAAAATGGGGACATTGCATTTAAAAGCAATCGTTAATGCATACACAAACTGCGTCCCCTGAAACTGATGGCATTAAACTGACGAAGAGGTTTAAACTTAGAACGTTTCAGGGGTTAACAAACTTATTGTATGATGGATACAAATACATGTATTCATTATTTGGGAATTAATATATATATTATATATATATATATATATATATACTGTATATATATACATAGATATGTACATATATATATATAAATATAAATATATATGTATATAAATATACACAATCATGAAAACAAAGATCTTCATACTTTTCGAAAATTTTGGAAACGTTTTCAATCAGAAGCCATCAAAATAAACGAAAGGAAACACTTAACAGTTGAACGACCAGAACTTACGGTAAAGTATATTGGCGTAGATTAATTGATCTGTAATTTGAGTGTAGAGGAAATGAGAGATTGAAAAACGTGTCCTTAAGTTTTGAAAAAGTAGATTGTTATGTTGAGAGCTCTATTGTCAAGATATATATATATATATATATATATATATATATATATATATATATATATATATATATATATATATATATATATATATATATATATATATATATATATATATATATATATATATATATATATATATATATATATATATATATATATATATATATATATATATATATATATATATATATATATATATATATATATATATATATATATATAGTTATACGTTGATTCTATACTACAAAAACCTCTCATCAATGAAATTCAGTATAAAATAAGTCTTTAGCAAGCTACAATTTGTAAATCACTTTACTTGTCATTTATGCATTGGTTCCTTTCTCTTGAATTTATTATAAGCCTTCGTCGTACTATATTCATAACGGTTACGCCATAATGAGCCTTAATCACTCGCACACAAAAGGTGTATTAAAAGTAACCCTGGCCTCTGACGTCACAAAATTACTGATGCCATCAGCAGAGTCTTGACCTCTTAAGAGTAAGATTTATTTCGTCTCCATTTTTTGGTCTTAGTTACTATCAAAAGACTTTTTGCGGAAATTCTTTGAAGCTACTTTAAAGGGAATACGTTGGAATCCCTTCGCTTCCACGATTTTACGATAAATGATTTTTGGGTCGGTACGAGAACCGTATTTTCTTCTTCAAGCCAATATTTTTTTTTTTGTCAGCTGACAAAACGTTTCTTGGTCTCCCAGAGAAATTTTATTTCGTATCTCGTACTCTTGCTTTCTCTGCTTCATCGGCGAGTGCTTGAGATGCATGTCTGTGTTCGTTGATGTGTGTGTATACATTCTTATTTGTTTGTTTGTTTGTGTGAGAGCAAGTATATAAAAGTGTCTGCATGAAAACTTGCCAATATCAACATGAATACACCTGTATGATTTCCAGATTTGTCTGCAACATTCTTATTAATTAGCAAAAATCTCACCACCTGTCCTGCTATGTTAAAAAAACGTCACGTATAGAAAAATCTTAAATCTGTGTGAATTTCTGGTGTAAAGTGAGTGGTAAAATCCATATTCAAACAGCAGGCTGCGGACACATGGAACCTGAACAATTCTTCTCAGCAAGGTTGGCAACATGTCAGGAACATCCTACATACATGCTTCTCAACATACCAGAAACAAGTACGTAAAGTTGCCTTACGAACGGGTAAGTTTCTGAGCTAAACATATTCACAGTCCACTGAACGATTACCTCTGAAAAAGTGCTCATTCCCAGAAATGTTCTGACCAGTCAATGGTCCGTTCTCGTATGTTTTCAAACTAGCTTGCGGGTTTGGACATCCAAACGAGGTACTTATTTATTAAACAAGTCCGACGCGATATTTCGAACATGTTTTAAACAAGAACCATGGTATCAAGTATCGGTTATGAACCAGTGTACAGAGTCTCAGTACACCTGAATAAGACATTAGCTCCTTAAAGGTAGTCACAAAAATTTATCGCTAAAATTGCACATGGTAACCGAACCAGCGGGTTTTATAACCAATGCGATGCGTGCAAATGAAAGAATAACTTCGCTTATAAACTATTTTACATAGTTTGGCATTTTGAATTTTGTTAATGTAGTGCACTTGCCTTAGAAAATCTTGGGAGATGGTCAACCTACAACCAGTCGTTGATAACGTAATTAGAATGTATCTCTACTGCACATTTGCTTTTTTTTCCATTAAAAGGAGAATTACACCTTCCAGCGTGAAAACGCAACTTTACAAGAGAAAAAATATGGGTGTAGTTCAAGTTCTAAACCTAAATTTCTCCTTAGCAAAAGAAAGAATCGGGTGTAGTAAAAAAAAAATTCTCCTAAATACGTTCATGTGATAAAACATGAATGTTTTATCACGTCAATAAATTATAAACCAAACGACTGAAGCTGATTTTCGGAGAATGATGCCTCTAAAAACGTTGCTGACTTTTGATAAATAAATACCTTGAATGATTTTCCGGAATAGACACACCTCTTACCTTTTCTTGCAATCCGGTTCTTGAAATCTAAATATTCATCATTCTTCACTCATTCATTGCGTCAACTAATGTTGTGACCTTTTTTGTCACGCTGTAATCTTTTATAAATAAATTTATATATATATATACTATATATATATATATATATATATATATATATACTATATATATATATATATATATATATAATATATATATATATAAATTATATATATATATATATATATAAATTATATATACCTGTATATGTATACGTATATATATATATATATATATATATATATATATATATATATATATATATATATATATATATATATATATCAAAGCGTATTTGTGTGTTTGTGTTTGTGTGTATGACTTCATTTATCTATTTCTATATATATATTTGTGTGCATTCATATGCACAATTATTTATCCCAATTAAGTAAATACAAGTACATTAATTTCACGCTTTACAAAATATCTATTGTTTAACAAGAGACCAGGAGTAGTGGATGTGATATAACAATCTAAATACTGACCTTTTCAATAAAACAATACATATCAATTTCTTGTAACAAGGGAGATGAATATATTACACCTTTTGCACTAATCAAATGACCTCTGCATTAATATTTATGATTTATATTCATTTACTTTTATTTTAATTACTCGTCGTTTTCGATCTCTCTCTCTTTTTTTATGAATAGCTAATCTACGAATCATATCAAAAGTATAAAGGCATTTATATGTATCAGTCGAAAGCATTCAATAGACTCTATGACTGTGAGCTTAACACAATATCTGGATTAATTTACCACTTCTCTCGCGGATCTACAGACTCTCTATCCAAAAACTCTAATTTAAGGGTCATTCGAATCTCGCCGCTATAACAGGATGTACACTGCGTCTTCATATAAATATATTTACATGCACGCGTGTATGCGTCTATATACAGCATCATACCTACGCGTTCAGGTATGCATGTATACATACTGCATGCACGTGAGTCAATATACACTCTACAAATACATATTTTCCTTACGTACACGCTCACGGAAACTGTTTTGGGATTCTCGTGCGCACGGAGACGAAATCGACGTCCAGTCTATAAAATCTTGACTAGTGGTACCTGAATATATAAACGTACATTATATCTTTAAGGGCTTCTTTTTCTTTTTGTTTCTCTGCTACGGTACAAAACACTACTTTGCAAATCTCCTTAACAGTAGCGAATACATTCACCTAAATGCATTACTATTCAGTGACTATGAGCCAGGAGATAGTTAAGTTACACGTCATGCTGTTTTATTAGTTATTTACAGTCCTCAGTTTATTATGGTCTACTATCCTATCACATATTTAAAAAACACTAAAGGTCCGTTTCGTGGATCATATATATTTATGTATATAAAAAATAAAATTTCCAGCAATGCTCAACATTAGCTCTAAGTCGAGGTTCTTGTAACTGATAATGTTTTCTCGATGATAATAATAATAATAATAATAATAATAATAATAATAATAATAATAATAATAATAATAATAATAATAATAATAATAATGTGGTGCAAATACTCTGTGCAAGATAACAATGAATGATAAAAATAATTTTCCTGAATAAATAAGTTACTATATATATAAATTATGTATATATTTATATAGTATATTTAAGTATGTGTGTATATATATATATATATATATATATATATATATATATATATATATATATATATATATATATATATATATATATATATATATATATATATATATATATATATGGGAATATGTGAAATCCAGGGATTTCACGAAATCCCTAATGAATATGTGAAATAACCAATTCGCTTGGGAACTTTTGGTCCCCGAGGGCTAGTACTAAACATGGCGAAACAGTGATTCATCTACACTGTTTTGCCATATTTATTACTAGCCCCTTGAGGGTCAAATACTCTTAGGGACATTTGTTCCCACCGGGGCTAGTGCTAAACACTGTGAAACTCATTTGATCCCCAGGGGCTAGTATTAAACATGGCGAAATAGTGTAGATGAATCACTATTTTGCCATGTTTAGTACTAGCCCCGGGGATCAAATGATCCTAAGCGAACTGGTCATTTCACGTATTCCCTAGGATTTCGTAAAATCCCTGTAATATAAAAATATATATATATATATATATATATATATATATATATATATATATATATATATATATATATATATATATATATATATATATATATATATATATATTTATATATATATATATATATATATATATATATATATATATATATATATATATATATATATATATATATATATACTAAAACTTTTACATATCAAAGCGCAAAAGAACAGAAAACAAATATTGAAAAAGGCCCAGAGAAAATAATATAATATTAATGCCTCGGCTGATTAGCAACAGGTTTAATTAATTCATTAATTAGCTGTCACTTGAGGTCAACAGTTAGAGACTTTTGTAAGAGATAAGTAAATATCGTGTTAATGAGATCATAATGAGTTTGATAATGAAGAAGAGAAGAGATCTCTTTCTACTTGATTGTAGTTCTATTATTTGTTCTTTCATTCTCTTGTTCGCTGAGATACTGTTCATGATAGAATAATAACGTTCTTTGCTTATTTTCTTTTTAAATAAAGTTGGAAAGATATTGCAGCCATAGATTTATCCCATACATATCCGCAAAATCATAAAAAAAATTATGGAAAAATTTATTACATTTAAATACACCAGTATTCTAACTTTATCAATGACTTTTTCAAGTTGTCGAACATCCATTCACTCAAGAGAGTTAAATATTCTTACTACGATTATCGACCTCGTTTACGCAGCATTTCATTTCGTACTCCCTCACAGGCTTCGAGTCCTCGTAAGGAATGATATCTGTTTGATTTAGAATATAAATATTCCACAGCATTTATAACTATCTCGCTACTTCCATTCACAAATATATATAAAGATTAAAGTAAACAGTAATCACATAAAACTATAACAATCTAATCAAAACTTTTCAAGTGTCAATTAGATTTAAGGTATATACACATTTCTTGGATGGAGAGCATGGTTGAATGAAACAGAATATTTTCTTCGATCCGATAGTCTATCTTTTTTTTCGATTCTTATCGTATAACTGGAGCTTAAAGAACTTCGCTTTGTTAACCACTGCTATGCTCAGTGTTCCACGATGCCTTTGCTAATATCTCGAGTTCCCCACTTCACGCTGGTGTCTGTTGCACTCAGCTGGTGGAACTCCACTTCACAACAATGTCACCGAAGTCAGACCTTGGGTAGGTTCCAGTACAACACTCAGGGAAATAGGAAGTTTCCAGTGTCCCGACTCTTGTCTTCGAGGGGTTTTCCAGTACTTCCAGAACGACGCCAATTTTCCAGCTCTTTAGGCATGACCGAGAACGAATTTAGTTCCATCATCACGCGCACTTGGTAACTCCTACGATCAACTTTTTTTTTCTAATGCCCCAAAAAATTAGTATCTCTCCTTGGATCACATGGTTGACGTCTTGTCCCCGCCTTCCAGGGTGGAGGAACCCCTTTTGGAGGACTTCTTGTTAGCTATGGCGATGGCTGCTGCGCTTGCTTCTCCCACAGAGGACGTCCTCTGCTGTTCCACCAGGAGGCGCGCTCGCGCAGCGGGAGTGTTGTTCAGCTTGGGGTTCGGTATGCACACGTACACGGGTCTGTACAGCAATACCGATTCCGGACTGTTCTCCATGCCGTCGTATACTTGACCTAACTGGAACTCTGGCCCTATGTATTGACCCCCCTCGACGTGATCGCAACAGACACCTGGAAGAGAATGGCGTGCGGAGATGGAATGAGGAGGAATGGAGCAAAACTGGAATTCGTGAGAAAACAAATGAGCATCAAGAGACAGGTCATGAACGTAGAAGACGTTCGTTCATTTTCAGTCATTGTTGGAACAGATATAAAGGGAAAATACATTATGTGTTATAAAGCACAGATGTTACTCTAGCTATCGTAGGGTACATCAAACTTAGAAAGGTAAATGGAAATCCTTCAAATATTTATTGGAAAATCTGTACATCATCGCATTTCACTGAGATACAGACAGAGATGTGCATAAATCTCTGACGAATCTCCTTTGATTATATAAACTGGCATCAAAACAACGATGGTCATCGACGCCGTCTCCCACTACAAAAAGGTGGATCAAAATTCCCTCAAAACGAAAGAAAATTAACCGAAAATACCTACCTCGAAAACGCAGTTGCTTAAATCAAAGGTAAATGGTTGAAATCTGAACTGAGGAAATCTGAAGACACAGAAATCAAAAAAGAATTGTGCACATAACTAATAATGTCAAATAATTATAAAAAAAATTATAAGTAACAATTCAAAACAAAAGTAACCACAGAAGGAAACATAAATCAAAACCAAGCATGAAGATGAGGTTCATCTTCAAGAAACCCAAGTAAATAATTTCCACGAAACAGAATTACAGGGTATAAATAAACATAAAAAATAACAATCAAACGAAAAGAAAGATAACCTACCTTCCTACTAAGGAGACAAGATTAGTTCAAAAATTTTCGTGACTTACTGTAAGTAATATTCGGTTGCTGATTGGAATTTGGAATCCGGAAAGGAACTGTTGCGATCGTTATTGGAAAGTGCATGTGAAGATCCTCTCCTGACTTGCTCATCTCGACGTTTACCTGCGGTGATGAGATGGCGATAAAATCGAGTAACTCTGCAATGCCATATATATATATATATGTGTATGCATATGTATGTATATATATATATATATATATATATATATATATATATATATATATATATATATATATATATATATATATATATATATATATATATATATATATATATATATATATATATATATATATATATATATATATATGTATACATATATATGTATATATATATATATATATATATATATATATATATATATATATATATATATATATATATATATATATATATATATATATATATAATATACTGTAAAACTTGTATATGTAAGGAGATTGACATGCATATAGGATAAGTTTCTTTTCTTATTCTCTTTGAATCTTATTCAAAGTCCAATTTTCGCTACAAAAGAAAATTACGAACAAAAATATTCTGTTTTCTGTAAAAAAAAAAATCTGTTAAATTTAATTTTCCCAAAGACAGAGATAACGTCAAGCCTTCAATATTTTTTTATCTTTCTGAAACATTTCTTTCAATTTCGTTTTGCTCTCATTTCGGTTTTGAAACGAGTTTTCAATCATTCTCTCTTATCTCTCTGTTTCCATTATTCTTTATTTACTTGCTTTCAAATAATTTTCAGCCTGATTATGTCATGGTATCTATTAAACTTTTCCAGCTATCTTTTGCTATCTCACGCACCCTATACCGCTGTTATCTTATCTCCGGGAGGCAAACAAGGGTAACGTGATACTGTTGAGGTAGGTAATTCCAAAATCTGTGCTCTTTAGGTATTAAACTTATATGATTAATAAAGTAAGATAATTCTTGATATGCTAGCCATTTATTCAAACGTCTAAAATGTCCTTAAGGTGAGGTTTTAAATAAAAATAAATATAACTAATGGTTCTTGATATGCTTGTCATTTATTCAAACGCCTAAAATGTCCTTAAGGTGAGGTTTTAAATACAAAATATGCATAACTAATGGTTCTTAATATGCTTGTCATTTATTCAAACGTCCAAAATGTCCTTAAGGTGAGGTCTTTACTACCAAATATGTATATACAATGGTTCTTGATATGCTTGTCTTTATTCATACGTTTAAAATGTCCGTAAGGTGAGATTTTCTACCAAATATGTACAATTAATGGTTCTTGATTAATTTTTTAATTAAGCCCTCCTGGGCCTCTGTAGGCTCATAGGGCAGGCGCTGATCTCCTGTTTCTTAGGTTCTTGATATGCTGACTGTTTATTCAAACGTCTAAAATATCCTTAACTTGAGGTTTTGACTACGAAACATGCATTACTAAATGATTAATCGATAGTTTTCCAACATCTTAATGAGGGAAAACTTCTTGTTAACACAATGAATGTTCTTATATGTATCAGTTTATGTTCTGTTCATGTATCTCATTCCCTACCGCCCCTACGGGATTCATAGCTTCCAGTGCCGTACCTTGAGAACGTAATATATCTGGAGGAGGCGACAGACGCCCACAAGCGTAGGAGGCATCACCGGAACGACGAGGCTGTGAGACGAGTCGAATTTCCACCGCGTCCCTCCGGGCACGGCGTCGCCTGTGTACTCCAGAACCGGGTGCTGGATGTCCTTCGTCACCCCCAGTACCCCACGGTCGATGAAGTACTCCACGTACTGGGAGGACAATGAAAAACAGGCGATTTAGTATGGCATTGTGGGATATGGGTTTACTTACTTAAAGGATATTGGAATAATATGTTATTATTATTATTATTATTATTATTATTATTATTATTATTATTATTATTATTATTATTATTATTATTATTATTATTATTATTATTATTATTATTATTATTATTATTTTTATTATTATTATTATTATTATTTTTATTTTTATTTTTATTTTTATTATTATTATTATTATTATTATTATTATTATTATTATTATTATTATTATTATTATTATTATTATTATTATTATTATTATTATTCAAAAGATCAACCCTATTCATATGAAATAAGCCCGCAGGAGCCATTGGCTTGAAATTCGAGCTTCCAAAGAATACGGTATTCATTAGAAAGAAACAACAGGAGGTAAAAGGAAATGCTAAAAGAAGATCCCACTTACTAAAACAGAAAAAAAATAAATTAATAAATAGATAAAAATGTATTAAAATGGAAGGAGAATAGTATTAAGGTAGTAATGCACTGCATCTTCGCTTGAACTTTCGAGATTCCAATTGCACGACACCCTCAGGGAGACTGTTCCACAGTCCAACGGTGTGAGGAATAAAGGACCTCTGGAACTTAGAAGTTCTACAGCGAGGCACATTTACTACCCATTAGTGCTGCTGTTCAGCAAATCTGGCTGCTCTCGGCAGGAAAAGGGGATCAGGGGTCAGTTGTGAAAGAAAACGTGATGAATTCAAATATCAGAAGATGCAGACATCCTTCTGCTGTTATGGTAGATAACGGTAACGAACAGATCATCATTTGAATGTTTACGTTTCAATATGTTTGGTTAAATAGTAAATACTAATATGAACATAAGTGTGGCCTAGTTGTGTTTACTGACGAATCAGTCCTTGCTAGGCAGGGTCGAATGATGTAAGATGTAAGTAAGGGTGAATGGAAATACAATATTAAATGACAATTTTAGAGTTTGATAGATAACACTAATGTACCAAAATATTAATTAAGGAAACACACATTCATATGTATATATATACACACATATGTATATATATGTATATGTATCTACAGTATATATATATATATATATATATATATATATATATATATATATATATATATATACAGTACATATGTATGCATATAATATATGTGTATGTATGTATCTGTATATTTATTATATATATATATACATATATATATATATATATATATATATATATATATATATATATATATATATATATATATATATATATAAATAACACGTAATGAATAAAATTGATAAAAATATCACCCACTGTCACACATAAGACGACATTACAACTTTGAATAAAGAATCGAACGTCCATTACTAAGAGTAATTAATTATCTTTGCACGTGAGAAAATAAAACTACCTCTCTCTTTTATCTAAGAGAAGGAAAATAATGATTATGCAGGAAATCACATTTTTTTTTTAATTTTTAATAAGTGTGATCTTTCAGTATTTCCTTTTACCTCCTGATACCTCTTTCTAATGAACACCATATTCATATGAATAAGCTCTTGTGGGCATATTTCATATGAAAAGGGCTGATCTTTTGAATAATAATAATAATAATAATAATAATAATAATAATAATAATAATAATAATTCACATATTATTCCAATATCCTCAGTTGTAAATCATCATATTTCTTCATTTAGTTTGTGAAGCAAATGTATACAGATGGAGGAAATTACTTTATGAACGTCTGCCAGGAAAATTAGAATTACACAGCTCTTTAAAATGCTGACATTTTTTAAAAGTAGCATGACAGAGCAAAAAATTAGCATATACACAGTGACTTACAGATATACAGTTTATTTAACATTTAATGACTCCTGGGAGTCATAGGCGAGACAGAAAGGATAAGGAACCCCATTGGGTTATCCGGTGGCCATGACAAGCTTGTCGCTGTACAAGACATGTCTTTAAGGCCAGTTGATGGCGTAGGAACGACTTAGACTTTGAGATATATATATATATATATATATATATATATATATATATATATAATATATATATATATATATATATATATATATATATATATATATATATATATACACACACACATATATATATAAAGATTGTTAACATATATAGATAATATATAAACCAGGCATTTATATAAAATGCCTGGTTTCACTATCTGCCTATAACACACACACACACACACACACACACACACACACACACATATATATATATATATTTATATAAATATATATATATACTATATAAATTTATAAGTATATATATACATATATATATATATATATATATATATATATATATATATATATATATATATATATATATAATATATATATATATATATATATATATATATATATATATATATATATATATATATATATATTATATATATATATATATATGACGGAGCATTCATCAAGGCTACATGCAACACAATCAAAATGGCCCTGAAAACGAATAAAATCCCGAAAATACAGACACTCTTTCCAAACCTCACACCCCTGAGGTTTGATCTTACCCGAAAGAGCATAGGAGGGGGAGAGACCTCTCTCTTTAACCTGGCCACCTCAGGCCAAGCATCTTTAAGAGGATCTCTCTCTCTCTCTCTCTCTCTCTCTCTCTCTCTCTCTCTCTCTCAGGCGACGACCCATCATCAAAAATTAATTGGGATCTCATTCACTTCTGACTTCAAATAAATCCAGATCTCGCAAAACACTTATGTGGGCGTTTTCATCTCCGAAGCCATTTCTCCCCTAAACAGTTATCCGGGAGTTTGATTTTCTGGTTAATGAAATTTGATCCTGAGCGTTTTAAACTTATCTGGCGCGCATGTGTACACATTCACGCATCAGTATTACGTACGGAGTTTGCATATGTACATACACTGCGTTGCTTCTTTTTACAACGCTATTGAAAGTGAATTTATGTCGGTTTACAGTTGTTTTCATGTCTTCGTAAGGTGGCTTGTGACTGACAAACGAGAAATTCCCTCAATGAACGATGTCCTTATATTATTATTTCTTCCTCCCTTCATTCCTTGCTTCCTTCATTCTTTCCTTCATTCTTTCCTTCATTCCTTCCTTCATTCTTTCCTTCATTCCTTCCTTCATTCTTTCCTTACTTCCTTCCTTCATTCTTTCCTTCATTCCTTCCTTCCCTCATTCTTTCCTTTATCCTTTCATTCACTCCTTTCTTCCTTCCTTCACTTTCTCATTCATTCAATCTGTATACCTATTCAAACTAGTAAATCATGCGCTGAAGTTTCTTCGGCACAATCGAGTTTTCTGTACAGCGTATAATCAAGGCCACCGAAAATAGATCTATCTTTCCGTGGTCTCGGTATAATGATGTATGAGCCGTTGCCCATGAAACTTGAACCATTTCCCAGTGGTGGCCTGTCCTATACCGCTGCCAGACACACGATTATGGCTAACTTTAACCTTAAATAAAATCAAAACTACAGAGGCTAAAGGACTGCAATTTGGTATGTCTGATGATTGGAGGGTGAATGATCAACATATCAATTTGCAGCTCTCTAGCCTCAGTAGTTTTTAGGATCTGAGGGCGGACAGAAAAAAGTGCGGACGGACGAACAGAAAAAGCCGGCACAATAGTTTTCCTTTCGGAAAACTAAAAAGCGAAATCGTCCCCGACGACGACATTCAGGCAATGAAGAGAAAATACTGCACTGTCTTTGACAGAAAAATATTCACGGCGGGAAGACAATATCCATATTAACGAGGCTTCTAGGAATGCTTTACATAATGTAAACCACAGAACACAGATAAAAGAAAACAAGTGGACACACGAGGAGAGAAACTGCAGGTTGAAGGAAGGGAAGGATAAAAAAAATGAAAGATTTAGCAAAACGATCCAAGCGTGACGTCCATCTTCCTTCTTGCATTCTTTATTTCTTTCTTTCTCTCTTTACTTCTTTCTTTCTTTCTTTCTTACCAAGAAGAAATCAGGTTAGGCTGTTGTTGCGTTGCCAGAAGCGCGATTATGGCTAACTTTAACCTTAAATAAAATAAAAACTACTGAGGCTAGAGGGCTGCAATTTGGTATGTTTGATGATTGGAGGGTGGATGATCAAAACACCAATTTCCAGCCCTCTAGCCTCAGTACTTTTTAAGATCTGAGGGCGGACATAAAAAAGTGCGGACAGAAAAAAGTTCTATTCAGAAAATTAAAAATGACCCGTGAAATAGTAAAATAAAAAAGTACGGTCCTTCTCACTTAGGGTTAAACTTGTAAATATCGTAAATATCAAACTTCTGGTGTTTTCAGGCAAAAGCTGCCCTTTAGGTATATTTGCATTGTAGAAATCAGACCCTAAAGATATCAAGCTTTTTATGCTAATCTTCAGCATCGTCAGATGTGTCCTTGTAACGAAAGTTGATCATTACTGCAGATGGTGAGATATTTGTGTATTGAAAATTACCATTACAAGATTATATTTAGGAAGGAAATTTATCCGTTGATACTAACTAAAGATACCGAAAATATTTATAATACCTGAGGTAGCAGTTATGTTACTTCATTTTATATTACCAGTTTACCAGAATAACACATACTATTTACAGCATATCAACCAAAACTGATTTATGCTCTGTTACCAAATTACTATAAAATGCGATTTGTGCAAAAGAAGTCGGAATCCTGAAGCTCAAAGTGAAAGGAATCCTTTAAATCTTTACATCAAAAGAATTTCCTGAGTGCCAATTTTTCATTATTTCGTAAACATAAAGGATTCTTCCACGAGCGAAAGTAAAATGCCAAGAGACATAATTAGTTAGAAACTGGACGTTGTATTCATTGCTATTGCCTTTGGAGTTTTGCCAACAGAATGATCGAGAAATAGACGAGGGCTATTAAACAGATGTTGCTACATTTTCTGTTTGGAAAGATAGCATGTCTGTTATGGCAATTTCCTTTTTGACAGAGAGAAAGAGAGAGAGAGAGATTCAAGCGTAAACCTTCATACAACTATAAACATTTTACCCCAATTTTTCTCGCAATTTTCGCGGCAATTCTTACGTCGTTGAGCTTCGCTTCAGCCTTAAGCGAACGGCCTCAAATAAACTAGAAAAGGTTTTATTCCAGAATCCTGTATATTCCTCCCATTTATCAAATGAACGGGATACCCACACATACACATACACGCGCACACACACACAGATTATTTTATTTAAATAATCCTTGTAAATTAAAGTTGATCATGAGAAAAAATGAGGTATTTGTGCCAGTGAAAATTACTGATAACAAATATCTTTTAAGAAAAAAATCTCTGCTGATTATAATGATCGTGATATTTGTAATGCATAAGGTGCTATTTACGTCACTTATTTTCATATAGAAATACACAGGCGTAGAATATCTACCATTGCTAATTTGTGCTCTATTACCAAATTACTATAGAAAACGATCAAAGGAAAATATGTCGGAATCCAAAAGGTTAAAGTTGAGATTTAATACAACGGAAAACTCAACTAAAGTGGAATTATACAAAGTATTACATCAAAAGAACTTTTTGATTTTTAGTTTTTTCCAATTTCTTAAATACAAAAGGTTCTTGCGCGCGCGAGAGTGAAACGTCAAAGACAATTAGTTATATACTGGATGTTGTATTCATCGCTATTTCCTTTGGAGTTTTGCCAACAGAATTCTCGAGATATAGACGAGGAATATTCTAAACATGTTGCAAAATTTCTGTTTGAAAAGATAACAGAGAGAGAGAGAGAGAGAGAGAGAGAGAGAGAGAGAGAGAGAGAGAGAGAGAGAGAGAGAGAGAGAGAGAGAGATTCAGACATAAACCTATTGCAAAACGATAAACATTTTACTCCAGTTTTGCTCGGCATTTTTGTGGCAATTTTTTTACGTCTTTGATCTTCGTTTCAGCCTTAAACGAACGGCCTCAAATAAACTAGAAAAGGTTTAATTCCAGAATCCTGTATATGCCTCCCATTTCTCAAATAAACGGGATACTCACACGTACACATACACACACCTCTTGAGCATTATATATATATATATATATATATATATATATATATATATATATATATATATATATATATATATATATATATATATATATATATATAATGAGGACAATATCCACGAAGGAAAGAGAAACAATGGAGTGCTGCGAGGCCTTTCGACTGGCGTCCTTTGCTAAGTAAAGGACGCCAGTCGAAAGGCCTCGCAGCACTCCAGTGTTTCTCTTTCCTTCGTGGATTTTGTCTTTATTTATATATTCATCAAGTTCCATATTTTCGTGATTCAGTTATACATACATACATACATACATACATACATATATATATATATATATATATATATATATATATATATACATAAATATATAAGTATGTATATAAGTAAATAAACACAGGAAAGGTGAAGATTAAAGACCAGGTACCAAGCGCTGTCGCGTATTACGTACACTTGTACCCACGAGAAGTGTCCTTAATACACGAAAGCGCTTGGTACCTGATCTTTAATTTTCATCTTTCCTGTGGTTATCTGCATATAGATTTGTCTCGTGCATTTTGGTGACTTAATCACTTTTGTTTTCTCACACTGAGGAGAAGATTTTACTGTTTCTTCTCTCTTCTGCGAATGATCTAATTAGTTTACTCCCAAGTAACAGATCGCCATACTTTTTGCAAATTCTTCCTTATTTTAGTTCCATATACATACAAGTACACACACACACTGTATATATGTATAGATATAAGTGCATGTATACAATTATATGTATATATTGCAAAAAGTATGGCAATCTGTTACTTGGGTGTAAACTTTGTTAGATCATTCGCAGAAGCGAGAAGAAACAGTAAAAGCTTCTCATCAATGTGAGAAAACAAAAGTGAAGAGACAATTCAGAGCCTAAATCGTTGAGGGAAGAAACAGATAATTCAGAGCCTAAATCGATGAGGAAAGAAACAGAGACAATTCAGAGCCTAAATCGATGAGCAAAGAAACAAACGAAAAACTGGACCAATTCTAACACAAGAGACGAGGACAGGTAGGACCGGATGGGTGTTGCATAACCTTAGCTGAGGATCGCATCATCTCCAAAGAAATGAGACTGCTATTGAAATACTCCAAGGAGAAAATAACGAAAAAATTAAGCGCTGTGCTCTGGGAAACAGCGCAGTGACGATGAAATACGGATATCCTTTTTTATTAGAATTAATTGCAGTAAAACCAATCTCTTTAAAAAGAGTGACGACAGCAATTGATATATGAAAAAGATTTTTCGAAATAGACCAAATGAAGCCAAAGAAATACGACACAGCATACATCTATCTATATACAGTATATATATATATATATATATATATATATATATATATATATATATATATATATATATATATATATATATATATATATATATATATATATATAAAACATCATTCAAAAATATCACGCGTAAAAATAAATATTTTTCTAAACATATTAACTGTAACGAAAATTTTACTAAACTGTTAAAGTCACCGAATTAAAAAACAAAAATTCCAGTGAGGGAGCAAAATTGAATAGAACCATTTTTTCCTTCCATCCACAAACAAGCGTCCAATTACGACTACGCCTGCTTTTTTGAAATTCTTAAAACGTAACCATCAATAATCTTTTTTCGTTCATGTGTCTCTGATGGGGTTGTTACAACGCGTTGTTGGAACGTCGAACAGAATGTAGCTTTTTTCCCCAGATTCCAATATTTCATCCAGTTGGAATTGCCATTCTTTTAAAGCAAATCTCAGTCTTTAATTTATAAAGCAATGCTATGGAAGTTTAGGTCATATAACACTACTTTACAATTTGACAAATGAGAATACTGATATAAAATATAAGTCTATTTATAATGAATAACTAAAATGAACAGTGGAAGATCGTATAATATCCTGACAACTGAAATTACTATCAAATATAAACTTATTTATAATGAATAAAGATCTCCAATGAACAGTTGACGACCAGATAATATCCTTATAATTGATATTACTATTAAATATGCTTATTTATAATGAATAACTATCTAAAAGGAACAGCTATTTGAAGACCGTACAATATCCTGATATTCAGGAGGAAATGGAAATGAAATGTTTCGTAGATAATTTACTAATCACCTGTTATTTTATTAACTTGATATCAAGTATGATATGTTCTATATTCCCTTCTATTATTTCAGTAAATCAGTAATCTCATCAAAATTCTCACGCATACAGTATAAGGTTGTTATCACCCCATCCGATGGTTAAACGTCATCGAGCATGAAATAGCTAAATATATCAAATTATGTTTTAGAAACAAATGGCGCAGTTCCATTTCCTACAAGATGAGTTTCTTTCTTTTCGCACTTTCTATTCTCTCTCTCTCTCTCTCTCTCTCTCTCTCTCTCTCTCTCTCTCTCTCTCTCTCTCTAGATTTACACTTTCTTTCGCACTTTCTTTTCCTCTCTCTCTCTCTGTAATTTACACTTTCTTTTCACATTTTCTTTTCCCCCCCTCCTCTCTCTCTCTCTCTCCCTCTATGATTTACACTTTCTTTTCAAAATTTATTTTCCTCTCTCACTCTCTCTCTCTTTGATTTACACTTTCCTTTCCCTTTCTTATCCTCTCCTTCTCTGCCTCTCTCTCTTTCTCTGACTTCCGTTCCAACCCACCTGCATAAGTTTGAGTTTGAGTTTGATCTCCTCCTCGGACTGATTGTCAATATCAGCCTTGAGTTTGATACTTTCCCCGCAGACGTAGGCCGTTCTCTCGAGTTGAGTCCTCAATGAGACGGGACCTCGCTTGCAACACAAACAGCATAAGGCTCTCTTGTCGTGACCCACCATGGGTTTCTGGAGGGTGAAATACTCCATGTTAACATCTGGTTTTGGGCATGAACAATATAAAGATACCTGAACTTAATTCAGGTTTCTGGAAGGAAAGATACTCGGCATTAATAATGGTGTTTTGGATGGAATGATATTCGACATTAATAATGGTGTTTTGGATGGATGATATTCGACATTAATAATGGTGTTTTCGATGGATGATATTCGAAATTAATAATGGTGTTTTGGATGGAATGATACTCGACATAAATAATTGTGTTTTGGATGGAATGATACTCGACATTAAAAATGGTGTTTTGGACGGAATGATACTCGACATTAATAATGGTGTTTTAGATGGAAAGATATTCGACATTAAAAATGGTGTTTTGGATGGAATGATACTCGACATTAATAATGGTGTTTTGGATGGAAAGATATTCGACATTAAAAATTGTGTTTTGGATGGAATGATACTCGACATTAAAAATTGTGTTTTGGATGGAATGATACTCGACATTAAATATGGTATTTTGGATGGAATGGTACTCGACATTAAAAATAGCGTTTTGGATGGAATGATACTCGACATTAAAAATGGTGTTTTAGATGGAATGATACTCAACATTAAAAATTGGGTTTTGGATGGAATGATACTCGACATTAAATATGGTATTTTGAATGGATGATACTCGACATTAAAAATGGTGTTTTGGATGGAATGATACTCGACATTAAAAATGGTGTTTTGGATGGAATGATACTCGACATTAAAAATGGTGTTTTGGATGGAATGATACTCGACATTAAAAACGATGTTTTGGATGGAATGATACTCGACATTAAAAATGGTGTTTTGGATGGAATGATACTCGACATTAAATATGGTGTTTTGAATGGAATGATACTCGACATTAACAATGGTGTTTTGGAGGGAAAGGTAATTTACATTAATAAGATAAAAGAAATTACTAATGGGTTTGGATGGAAAGATACTCGACATTAATAATGGATTTTAGATGGAAAGATCATCGAGACTGATAAAGGCGTCTACAATAAAAAGAAGCACTTGACACTGATTATGGTTTCTGTAAAGAAAAATACTCGACATCAAACATGATAAGCAGGTTCTTGCATGGAAATCTGATAATAGCTTTTTGTAAGAAACCTTCACAAAAGATTGTGTTTCTGTACGAGAAAAATAATAATTATAAAACAGTTTCTGCATGGAAAATTCATACCACTGGAAGCTGATGTCTTTAAAATAACCAAAAGCGAAGCTGGTTTCTTTGACAAGATCTACAAATTCTGATAATGAGAAATACGCCCCAGTCAGAAAATCACATATTCCTAATTATGGGTTTCTTCGTTGGAAAATGAATAAAATTAAAATTTGTCCCCAGACAAGTTAATAGCATAAAAGGGGTAATGAAAAAGGATGCACATAATGTAAAGTGGGCATTCGCATGAAAAATTTAATGTTGGAACATGAGTTTGTGCAAATATGCGTTGAATGCAAAATGAATTTAGCAACAAAAACTTTATTCAAAGTGAAAAAAGTGTTTCTGTTAGGAACAAAAAAAAATATAAAATGTAAATTTGGTTTCGGTGAGAAAACGTAAATACAATGTATTTCCTGGATAAGAGGCCACTAAATAGGGGCCAATGAGTTTCAGCATGAAACTGTTTTTGTCTGTTAATACGAAATGAACAGAAAATGAATTACAGTTGGTAATGGATACCAGATGGGGTGGCACTGAAATTGAAAAATAAATGAAAACCCTTTGAAAATATTTGCTATGTTCCCCAGGCTTCCCATGGAGTCTGTCTCGGGTATAATCATCAGAGAAATGAAGAGTCATAGGGTTTTTTTTTTTTGTAATAAAATTTCCATTTTTCCCAGTAAAGAAACATCTACAAGTGTATTTTCTCTGTACGAATTCGTTCTGAATTTATTTTTTCTGTTTAAAATGAAAATTTCTTTAGCCTCATGCTTATCTGTAAAATAATTTCTGTATTGTGTTTTGGGTGTTAATATTGTCTGCAATTATAAATAATTACTATTCAGCAAACCGCATTTAAAGGCATGGATTACTTTTGATATAGGTTTCAGACACCACATGATGCTGAACCTTTGACCCATACTACATGCAGCCATGAAATAAGTCGGCAGCAATATCCAGCCATATATAAATTCAATGTTTCATGATCCGTATGAAGTAAAATATGTAGCTCCATAATGTCCAACTCAAAATAAATGATTGGGAAGAAGTGCCTAGGACTGAAATCTTTGGAGATACAGGGGTGGGGAAGGGTGTTGGTGGAAAGGGTGTTGGTGGGGAGATGAAGAGAAAGTACGAGGTGGAGAGGCATGTTGGAACTGGAATATAAAATTTAGGTCAAAGGCCAAGCGCTGGGACCTATGACGTCATTCAGCGCTGAAAATAAATGTTGAAACAATTGTTGGGCTAGAGTGGAAAGTAAGATGGAAGAATGAGAATATGAAAGGAGGTATAGTAAAAGGAATGTAAGAGGTTGCAACTATGAGCCGAAGGGACGTTGCAAAGAACTTTAAGTAACGCATATAGTGCACCGTGTGATGTACACTGACGTGCTCCCCTACGGGGAAGAGAGGCATATTAGAATGCATAAATTGTAAGCACACCAAGACCAGCAACATTCGACGAATCCATAGTGGTAACAGTTGTAGCAGTATAAACTTGTGCATGCATGTGCTTTGCAAATAGTTATCTCTTCTTATGTTAAGTTCTTACAAGTTTATTAAGTAGCCATACTCCACTTTTCAAAGACGACTTTTGAACCCTACGTTCCTTTTCCTCTTCTACACAACTTCGATAAATCTTCAGCAGCTTCCTTGCCTCGTCTGTTCTATTATTCAACCCTTAATTACACTGCAAACGCCAGCACTAACGCCTACAGTGAGCCCCTGAGGTGCACTGACGGCACTATCACCCACGTGGAAATTAATGGCTTACCAGATATTGTTCGTCCATGCAGTCGATGTGTGGACCGATGATAGTGAAGTACTTCATTCCCTGAGGCGGTGAGGCATACGGGATATCAACTGTGACCTGAAACAGAATTATAAAACATCAGAAACTCTGTCACATAAGTTCTTGAATGAATACTATTCAGTTTGACTGGCTAGTAAAGTTGTGCTTTTGAAAGTCATATATTTTAATGCAATAGATTTCCTGTAACTGTGATTTTATTCTCCGTTGTATGGATGCTTACAAATTCCATGGAACTTTAATTCATAGCCAGAGAACACCATATATTGCATGTGACATTATTTAAAGAGTCAACTCAGTGAGGTGACTGGTTCATGTGAGAGAGAGAGAGAGAGAGAGAGAGAGAGAGAGAGAGAGAGAGAGAGAGAGAGAGAGAGATCCACTTGAAGATGACCGTTAACATTTTTGCCTGTTATCAGACATAAGTGCGTGATTTTTGGTACAAGCATTCGACATTCATGAATCCAAGAAGGTGATTATAAATTCGCCTCTGGAACACGTACCAGGAAAATTCGAAGTAACCGAAATACTTAATATTAAGAAATGGGCTGATTAAGTTATATCGCCAGAAAACTCTCGTTAATTTCTATTTATCAGAAATGGACAAATAATCCCCACACCAGACACCATTAAAGAAGTGGCAGGTAAAACGCAAAGCATAGCATTTGGTACGGTCCTCCCCCCCATCCCCCCACACCCGAATCTAGTTTAGCTCAAGTAAAAGGATCTCAATCAGGACCACTCTGATTAATCTCTGGTAGCAGCCGAAGGAAAGAGGATTTCGTCTTCGATCTGATAAGGGCTGTCGGTAGGGTTCCTTGATGACTGGTCCGAGTGGAGACGAGGTAATGAGTAGGAAGGAGATGAAGCCAGTTTTCGTTTATTTTTCTTTATAGGAGTCATTTATAATCCCTTATATCATTTTGTCTCCTAAAATGTTCATCTTGTTTGTGATCTGTAAACAAGTGTTTACATTAAAATAGGCAAAGTTGTTCTCGTGTTTGCAAAATATCCTAAAAACCCTACAATCGGTCTCTCTAACACCTGTCATAATGTCTTAAATTCCAGTGTATGCTACATAAAGTATTTTTTCCCTCACTACTTCCAAACTCATCAAATACTGTTTCCTAAGAAATACTTTACATACACCGACTTTCGTCTCGAAACCCAAACTCTTCTATCAAACTTTTTGTCGTATTTCTCACCTTTTCAATCAAAATCCTTCCCTGGCATGCTGGTGTATATATAAATATAAATATATATATATATATATATATATATATATATATATATATATATATATATATATATATATATATATATATATTTATATATAAGACAACCAACTGGCATTTGTAAATTAACGTGCAATATCCTCTATGTTGATATTTTTTTTTTTATTTTTGCGGCCCTGTTTTTGCGAATACAAAGGATAATGGGAAACCTAAAGTACTTTTCTACCTAAGTCCCGAAGACAATAAAAAGAAAGAAAGGACGAAGGGTGACTTTTGCTACAAAGTTAAGGCTATAACATCATTACCAATATCATATAATAAGACTTCCAACAATGTAACAGTATTACCAGTACAGTACTGCCTATTTCATAGAGCAACATATTATTGTGGAATGATTCACAGATTTTTGAATACTTACCAAAACACCTTCATTAAAGAATTCTGAAAACGACAATTATTTAGGTGCTGCCATCCCATACAACCCCTGATCACCATCAGATAGGTTCAAATGATTTTACCAAACCTTATAACAAGTCTTGCAATGAGTGCGCAAGAACGAGATATCACTGCGGCCATAATGTATACAGATAATCACTTGTTTCCGCAGTGAGTTCCACCCATGAAACGGGTCCACTTTGTATTGACAGAATTCCGACAGCGATATAACCAAATATAGTTCACTGGCATATGTTAGCCATATTACACTTTTCAAGTTTATATATATATACAGTATATATATATATATATATATATATATATATATATATATATATATATATATATATATATATATATATATATATATATATATATGTATATATATATATATATATATATATATATATATATGTATGCATGTATATTACATTATATATATATATATATATATATTATATATGCTCTCTCTCTATATATATATTTAAGCATATGTGTAATGAATACATCTACACATCATAAATCTTTCTACCTATGATATGGTGATGATGAAGTTGTGGAGAGAGAGAGAGAGAGAGAGAGAGAGAGAGAGAGAGAGAGAGAGAGAGAGAGAGAGAGAGAGAGAGAGAGTCAAGGCGTTGTTGTCATGACAAAACGCTGAGACTGTTTTCTACACCAACCGCGCGCATAAGCGGAAGGTATCGAGGCCGTATGACTAGATTGCTGACCGTTTACTGATTTCTATGTTTAATATCTACGCTTATAGAATCAACATTTAGTAGTGTATCAAGTTGGAAACGACAATCAATTATTTAACGTCATGTTATTTACCGCTGCTTTCACATTACTAACTAAAAATCCATGTATGTATTTTATCTTTGTGAGTGCGTGTGTTTGTTAACACGTAAGCATGAGTGTCGCATTTTTCGTCGCTCTGGGCATTCAAGAGCAGGTTTGGAAAGCGTTCAGACGCTCATCTCTGCAATAAAAGCTCGGAAAACATTAAAAAAAGGGGGATGTGTCTCATTTCACACTTCTCTATTTTTTAACCAACCTGTGAGGCTTTTGAGAAAAGCCCATATATATATATATATATATATATATATATATATATATATATATATATATATATATATATATATATATATATATATATATATATATATATATAAATATAATTAATGAAATATTCACTTAGAAGGTGCAAGGCAAAGACTAACAAAGAAAGGTAAGTAAAAAGCATCGTTATTTTTACGGCGCAGGTAAAAACCAAATTATATTCGCCTTGCTGGGCATTCCATTGCGCTTGTTCCTCGGTTGAAAGCTTTCGGCATGGTCTGTCGAAAGATTCTTTTGAAAGATTCTCTTGAATATTTCGCTGACAGACTTGAGAGAAATCGGAACTGAGGCATTATCAGAGATTCGGTGGAGTGTATGTGGTATTTTGAAAAGAAAGCAGAGTTATGTCGTTACAAGTAAATTATAGAAAAAGTGGCCTGTTGCCTTAGCGAGACTACAGGAAAGACTAATTAACAGTCAAGATAACTAAATAGAAGAAAGGAAACAGATGAGGCGAGGGAAGAAAAGGATAATCAAATATGCATTTCTTATTACTACTTTGGTTTCAAATGTGGAGTCTTCTGGACTGGAACGCAAATCAGGTCCAAGTTAATGATGGTCCTTTTCAATACGGAATCAAGTAAATACCAAACTACGGTATAAAAATGCATTTGACAAAAGTTATAGCTCAGCTTTCAAACATATACGTGCCATCGTACACGTAGACACATCCATTCACACACACATATATATATATATACAGTACATACATACATACGGTATATGTATTTATATTTATACATAGACATAGAGTATATACATACATATATATATATATATATATATATATACATTACACACACACACATATATATAGTATATAGTATATATATATATAGATATAGTTATATAAATAAATATATATATAATATATATACATATCACCATAAAAATCATTAAATATCTATAGTTTAATAATTAGTCGTTTTCTTTACATGCAGTTCCTCATTGTATAAATCTAAAGAAAGCGTATAAAAGACCGACTGACTAATTAATATTAATTAGATTGAAGGTAAGAGCAATTAATTCAAACTGAGACGGACCGCATCAGAAATTTAAGAAGCAATAACTAATTTGCGAGTAATTTTCGATAAATATTCTTCGTTAAAATGGTCTTGCATGCTTCTATAAGATTATTTATTTTTCATACAGAACTTTATTTGAAACTGGATGAGAGTTAACTCAGCGAATAACGAATGAAACTGTCAAGCAGAAAAAACGCCATTTGTCTCTAGCCAATTTTTTCGCTTTCTGGTTGTCAAGAGAAACGACCACAAACATGCGAGAAAAGTCTGAAATAAGCGACCGGAAGAGCAATCTGGCTCAAAAGAGTTATCTCATATTCTGGTTGGATAAAAATTCAGTTACACGAGTAAAAGATTTAAACAACTCGGACCACAGATGTATAAAGAATGTGTAGACGATAAATAAAAATGAGATAAATAGATAGAAAAAAATATCTACAGAAATCCCTGAAAGCATTGATAACAAAAGGGAACTTTTTGTATTAGTAATTACCAAAGGAAAGTATCACAAATTATTTAACTATTTTCATATACTTCAGTGAATGATATATGGTAAATTCTACAAGATTTCTTGCTTTAAAACAACACACATATACATATATGTATATACATACATACATACATACATATATATATATATATATATATATATATATATATATATATATATATATATATATATGCACACACACTATATATGTATGTATTTACGTATGTATATATACACATATATATAGATACATATGAGAGTACATAACTATATATATGTGCGCGTGGGTACATGAAAGACATATTTTGTTTTTGCATTCATTCTTCAATAACAAATTTTCCTTGTTTTTAATGCCCTTAATGGTTTTTCAAAACCCAATAATAATAATAATAATAATAATAATAATAATAATAATAATAATAATAATAATAATAATAATATCCTTTACTGCAGCTCAGGGCCATATACATGGAATACACAGTACAATACACGCAATCTAGATACATAAGGTAACATGACAAAAAAATAATCGGCAGTATCCACACAGTTGCTGAAGAAGTAGAAAAAATAGAATTCATAATAATGGTAATGACAGTAATTATATGGAGAATAATAGTAAAAAAAAAAAAATTTTAACAATTAAACATTCAGATTGCAGACGATTAATTTCCAGTTAGGGACCTTAGGTGGTTGCAGAAGGCTAAATACGAAAATTGAAAATAGCAAAACTCTACAATGATATTAATGACAGTAATAATAAAAAAGGAAAATACCAATAATAACAAGAAACGTAGAAATGTAATAATAATAATAATAATAATAATAATAATAATAATAATAATAATAATAATAATGACATATTCTGGAGATGACACTTCATAATTGCAAAAATAGAGAATGAGTCATTTAAGGAACAGATGCCTCATTATCCCATCTTTCCCACAATTTAGATCCTCTCCTTGCCTCACTGCTTAGGATGCTTTGTATGAACGAACTGCTGCTGTTTCTCAGTCGGGTAATCAGACGGGACACTGTTCGCCTAACAATGATTTTCAAATTATCCAGGCGGTTTTCTATGAACATCTGCTTGGCGGAGTGATAGCGAGGAGTGTTTGTGAGGCGTCTCAAAATGTCGCTGTGAACAACAGTGATACGTCTCATAGTCTCTCGGTATAGCTCGTACAAAGGGAATACCCATATGTACTGTACTGTAGTAGTACGAGCGGAGGAGCAGCAATTTCATGTCTCGGTAACTGAAGGCAAACCTCCTTGCTATCATGTTGCCAGTTGCGCATATTGTACGACGCCTCTGTTCTATGCCTGCCGTCTCTTTCAGGTCGTCCGAGATAATGTGGCCCAAATATGAAAATTCATGCACGAATTCCAGACGATGATCTCCGAGGACAATTTGTGGTTCTGCCGTCTGCTTAAGCTATCTCGGGAGCAGCGACATACACTGGGTCTTGGTTTTGTTGCATAGAATATCAAATTCCTCTGCATATTGGCGGTAAGTGTTGATGAGTCGCTGGAAACCTTGCACTGATGGGGTAATTAGAACCATATCGTCGGCGTAACAGAGGTTGTTTATTGTTGTTTCGTTGATAGTGCATCAGATTGGGAGTGAGTTCAGTTTGACATTCAGGGCATCTGAGTACGTGTTAAACAGGTATGGAGAGAGAATGCCCCCTTGCCTTGAGCCCGTTTAGGGAGCCGAACGCGTACGACAATGCGTTACCCCATTTAACACAGAATTGCTCTATGGTGAACCAAGAACATAAAATACCAATTAGATATAGAGGTGTGCCTCGTTTGTCCAGCTTCAGGAAGAGCTTCATGTAGTTTACTCTGTCAAATGCTTTTCTAATATCTACAAAACGAAAACAGGAGAGGCTGATGATAGGTAATAGTTCAGCAATTCTTTCCGGTGTCGGTTAAGTAGTTTGCTTTAAAGCCGAACTGGTTGCCAGTAGTGTGCATAAAGGGAAGAAGTCTCGCTAGAAGAACGGACTCACGTATCTTCGACGCAATTGTAGTCATTGCAATCGGGTGATAATTGCCAGGGTCAGCTGCATCCTTTAGCTTGTTTTTTACTAATGGTATTAAGTGTACTAGGAGTAGGGAGTCTGGGAGAAACTGGTGAATTGTGCACCCACTGAATAGAGCAGCGATGGCAGAATTTGAAAGCTTCAGCAGGTAGACCATCGCAGGCGGGCGATTTTTTATCAGGTAGGTTGTTTATGGCATCGCTGATGTTACCTGGCGTTATACGATCGGCGAAATGAAACTGGACTGAATCGCAGATGGCAAGGTCATGAGGCCAGAGGAGCGTTTCTTGTAATGCAATGATGCCTATGAAGTTTTTGCAGAACATGTTTAGGGGAGGAATGTTCCGCTTGAGGAAAAAAATATTCCATAATCGTGCCTCTGGTAACGATAAAGGATAAGCCACCATCGGGCCGTGGTTAAAGTTTCACGGGAAGCGGATCATACAGCATTATACTGAAATCACCGAAAGATAGATTTAGTTTCGGTGACCTTGATTATACGCTGTAGCGGCTGTACTGAAAGCACGATTGCGCCAAAGAAACTTCGGCGCATCTTTTACTTGTTTTTATATGGAATCTTGCAAGAGCTTATTTAAGAAACTATTTACAGTACATCGATATCGCAAACATCCACTGAACAAATACTTCAGTTTATCTCCCTTTCGATAAAACCATCTTTCCAAAGAAACTGTCATGTTTTTTCTTGTTCTTATCCATTTGTTTTTCCTCCCGTTCCCATATGAATTGTTATGTCGCTCTCCTGGCCTCTATTAATTTGAATTTACTTTTTTAAGTTTATTTCCTTTGTTGGCCTCACTGCTTAACAAGTCATTCATTTTGTGACGTTCACGAGCGCGATAATTTTACCTTTTTAATTCTGTCTTGTCATCGCTTTTCATTTTTTTATCTACTACTAAACCGCTATAAATAACACGCTTCTGTTGAAGTTTTCTCTTTTCCTTCGTTATTCTTAGTTCGGCTTCTGACAACTTTGGAGACTAAGGCCTACTCGAAGCAGCAGGGACGATGAAATCTACTTCTATTTCCCGGAGAAGAGGGAGGAACTTCTGTTTGTACGTTCCAAACGATGAACTCCCGAACTGTCACTAACTTGTAGGTCAACAAAGGTTCCATTAACGGGGGCTTCATCTTTATAACAAAGAGAATTCCTGTGGCGCAGCGGAGAAAGAATTCTACGAACACCACGTCCAGTATGCAAACAGAAGGCCTTTAACCGAGAGTTTCTTTTCACAGTGATTCCTGGGAACACGATAATCTCTTGTAGATGAATCGTCGCGGCAATAAGAGGAACAAATGACGTAATCTTGCGTGTAAATCAGAATTGAGAACTGGACAAAAATGAGTATTTTTCGGGGCAAGTGTCTAGTTCCCGGTATCTTATTTGAACTGAAAAAAATATTTTGAGAAAAAAAAGGGCCTAAATATCCTCACATTCTTTGCGTGTCTGCTGACCTTAATGCTCTATCTGCGAGCAACATACATTTTTGTTTCCGTACCAATTACGTCATCACTTGGATGAAATTAGCAATGTAGATTGAGGAAGACATTTCTGTGTTTGTTTTCCATTTCGTTAATTTACTCGGGGCCTCTCCCTCTCTCAGGTCGGCACGCAATAATGAGAGAGAGAGAGAGAGAGAGAGAGAGAGAGAGAGAGAGAGAGAGAGAGAGAGAGAGAATGAAAATTTTGTTCTCGAACTGATTTATTGAGACAATAAATTCGTGATACACACCATAGACCATGGACACTGATGCGTCACATAAATAAATAAATGAAAATGCATCAACAGTTATAAAACAAATCTTGATGATTTCACTTAGCATAGTCTTCAACACGGTAATCGTGTGTTAAGATTTAATAACGATACACATCTTCATCACACATGTTACCTCTACAGGAATTAATGGCTGTAATATGAGCCTACTGTAATTCTGCACAGTTGAATGAATAACATAGAGAATACGTAAGAGTTGAAACATGATGAAAAATTCAAAAGGACGAACAAATAAGAAACATTCATTTTGGTTGCCAGAGGTGTCTTATATCAAAGCTTCAGACAAAATAGAACGGGAATCAGAAAAAGAAAATCAATTCTTATATCTAAGCTTCAGACAAAATAGAACGGGAATGAGAATAAGAAAATCAAAAGTTATACTCGCTTGAAATAAATTAGCATATGGTTAAAAAAATGAGCTTCAGTCCATTATCAGTAAAGAGGATTATAAAAAGTTAGCCACATTTGAATTCTTTTGCTGCGAACTTAAATTCACAAGAAGTTCCCTCCGACTCATCTTTCGTTGAGAAGCAAATGCGATTTCACACATTAATAAGTTCTCTCACAACGACCTCTTCTAGAAGGACCACACAAACGAGGAAAAATATTATATCCCCAAAAGAAACTGATAAAACAAGTCTAATATGAAAAAAATACGCTGTAATGCTATCTTTCCCTCATTCGCATCTTTCCATAAAGCCGTAGATGTAGGAAAAAATAATAAAGGAAATCTGGAGCTTCTTAACCACAGCTCCTTTGCTCGTGCAGTTGAGATGATAAATGGAGCTGCCCAGACTGACTTTACTTAGTTGTTCTTTCGTATTACTAATGGCCGTCTCTGTCCTCTTGGACGGTTATGCTCTTTCAGCAGGATTTGCGTGGTCATTTGAGAATTATGAGCCTTTGGACGTCTATCACTTTATTGAAACTTTTGTCTCTTACTATTATAACCACCTTCACTTCTTGCATAAAGAAACACACACGTATACACACACACACACACACATATATATATATATATATATATATATATATATATATATATATATATATATATATATATATATATGTATGTGTATGTGTGTGTGTGTTTATATGTATACATATAAATATATGTATACACACACATATATATATATTCATATGTATATATCATATATACATACATACATACATATATATATATATAATATATATTATAAATATACATATATATATTTATTACATAAAGACACATACACACTCATATATACTGTATTTGTCTCTATGTATATATATAAATATATGTATATATGTATGTGTATATATATATAATCAACCTCGGACAGACGAGCTGAAACAGCAAACAACATTTTCCATTATTCTTATCTTTGGCGTTTTGCCTCATTATTCCCAGTTCAGTACCTCCAACTGAATATTCTTGATACACTAGAGATTCAGCAACTAGCGGCACTACTCTTTCACTCCTTTAAAACAAAGACAGAAGGTCAATCACACGGAGAGGATTAATAAACTTACTAGCTGCAACGCCTTTCATTCCTTTTACTATACCTCCGCTCATATATTGAAAATGAATAAAAGTGCTGACTTAGAACAGTTTACTACTAGATGTATCTGCTCATATAACGGTATAGTTGATAACCTACGCAGCAGTTAATTCTGCATAATGCTTAAAATACTATGACATTTATTTAAGGGTTATTCATCAAGTTAGTGGCGACACAGAATCGACAAGAGAATAAATAAAACGTTTTGTTTCTGTATTTTTAGTTATTCGTACCTACCTCCCTATCCATTATCCCGATTACTGGGACTGAAAGTCATAATATAGATAACATCTTCATGTGTTTTGTTAACATCGTGAAGTCTCTTAGCATAC
Source organism: Macrobrachium rosenbergii (assembly GCF_040412425.1). Lineage (NCBI taxonomy): Eukaryota > Metazoa > Arthropoda > Malacostraca > Decapoda > Palaemonidae > Macrobrachium > Macrobrachium rosenbergii. The sequence goes on along the minus strand of NC_089783.1, from coordinate 42,124,362 downwards.
ATACGTATTTAACACATGAGAACTAACAGACAACATAAAAACAAATGGCGGTAGGATTTCCAGTTCTTTGGAAATTTCTCTACAATTCCTCAAAAACTCAGTTTTAGATTCAGTAAATTCTTAGGGAAAGCGTTCTTACAGCGGAACCCCTTTAAACATATTCATTTGATTGTAACTATAAACGTGGATGAAGAGAAATAAACACGAATAAAACGAAACATAAAATCATGTCGACAACGAAGCCCCCAATTCTCTTATCAACATTGCATCCGACTCAAATGAATTATACATTATGCCGTCGGCCCACAAGGTAATGCTGCTGGGCGCTATATTAAGATAATCTTCAACCTCGATTAACCGGCGTCCTTACGGAAATTCCTAGTAGGCGGAAAACCTACGTTAGAAATCCTGACTAATTGCCATATGATTGTTAATGGGAATGGGCTATCACGGTGAGAATGGATATATTCCTGTGGCATACGAATGCTTACACGGTATTATATATATATATATATATATATATATATATATATATATATATATATATATATATATATATATATATTACACACATATATACTGTATATATATATATATATATATATATATATATATATATATATATATATATATATATATATATATATATAATATCGTAAGTATTTGTATTTCATAGGAATATAGATATACAGTATATATATGTACATGTATATATATATATATATATATATATATATATATATGTATATATATATATATATATATATATATATATATATATATATATATATAATGTGTGTGTGTATCCATACATATATTTTTACAGGAATATATATATATATATATATATTTTATATATATATATATATATATATATATATATATATATATATATATAACGATTTTCTCATAGAGCCTTTATTTAACTTCTGTCAAGCGACAATACACATGTGGCACAACTAATTTCAACCGATAATTCCAACACTAGTCTTATCCTCAGTCCCGACGTTTTAAGAAGACAATCAAGAACTACTATTCAACCGCTCCATTAATTTATTTTAAAGCTGACAGCTGTTTCAGCCATTAACCCATGGCCATCTTCAGGGCCACGCTCTATCTAAAATGGAACTACACTCCAATATAGGGGGTGAGTAAAACCAAAAAACTGATAAAAAAAATTACAAAACGAATCCAAAAACAATATAATTTGCAAATTTATGTAACCGGGAGGGGGGAAAGCTTCTCAATATGAAGTTTGCTGAACACAAAGTGTCTGCAGGATGGTGGGACTCTTCCTGGAGCTGAAATATTCATGGAGAAGCATTCTGGTTGGTGAAATTTGTTCATCTTCATATTTGTGAAATAAGAAATCTGTTTCAAGTTTACATTTTGGATTTTTGTTTTTATTCAATTTTGTAGCCGTACCCGCCTATAATTTGGAGTAAACATCTCATATAGCCCTGAAGATGGTCATGGGCTAATGGTTGAAACAGGTGTCAGCTTAAGAATATATAAATTGGCCAGCAGAGAAGGAATTTTTGATTGTCCAAATAAAACTTTAGCCTTGAAGATGAGAGAAATTGCTATAAAAAACAGAAGTGTTACCAGTGAGTTATAGTGCCACAAGTGCATTAGCACTGATGCGTGGAATTCGAACCACATTATAGCGAGAAATTAATTTCTATCACCAGAAATAAATTCCTCTAACTCTTCATTAGCCGGCCGGAGAGTCGAACTCGGGCCTAACGAGTGCAAGACCATAACTCTACCGACTCGCCCAGGGAAGAGCTAGTTTAACTTTAGCACTGATGAAAATTAAAGGAAGACTGTGCCATAAAAGCATAATTAAAAGTGTAAAGGCAAGGTCACCCAAGATGGATGTGGAGAAGCTAGTTCGTCACAGGGAGAAGGAAACCACAGCTGCAAGGTAGTACTAGTGGGAATGTTTTGCCTCCCCAACCCGAAAACCACCCATATGATACCAATGCTGGCACCCCCAGGGGATCCGAGGTGGCTGGGATCAACATGGGTTACAAATTCGAATTTGGAAAAGGCAGGAAAACCTTTTGGAACAGACTTGGGTGGAGAGAACCGAAGTAAAGTTGAAGGAAGGCGAAAAAAGAAAGGGATGAAATGTGTGAATGAAAAATAGAATTGCAATGTATTGTTGCTCTTTGTCCATGAGAAAGAGTGAACAGCGGAGTTCAATAGCACTGGTGTTAGAAGAAGAAATAGAGGAATTGGTGAAACCGAGTTAAGGAGAAAAAACAAAGAAAAAACAACACTTTAAAAACATGTATGGAAGCAAAATGCAAAGAACATATGAAGTATAACAAGACAGCCAAATATAGATAAGAAAAAAAAGAAAAGTATTAGTTAAACAACTGCAGTTAAATAAACATGGACAGAAACAAAATGCAACTGAGAGCCTATCAATCATAGCATGGTGGCCTAATATAGCTAAAAAAATAGGGAAGAAAATCTTTAGTTGAATATCCGTGACTTTAAAAAAAAAAAACTCAGATGAGCATTACGCAAAGACTCTGGCGGGGATTAAAGCTCAAATAAAAAGTGTTCGCATAAGTAAGCCTAAACTCTTTCAGTCAAATACAATCTTCTCGACGGGCGACGAGAAAGGACTGCCGACTATCAGCTTCAAATTAAAGTAACAGTGCAAAGCTGGTGTTGCTGTTGCTGCTGCTACGCATTTAAAGGTAATTTCTGTTCCAGGGGAACCGTTCCAGACTTCTTGATGCCAGTGAGAAGTGACTGGTGAAGGAAGGATTCGATAATTCTTATGTCAGTGACCTACGATCTATGACAACTGAGGTTTTATTGCAGCGTAGATCACAATATCAGCAGGAGGAAAAGGTAGTAATAATAATAGAATCGGTGGCTGTATTAGTAGTGCCATAATAATAATAATAATAATAATAATAATAATAATAATAATAATAATAATAATAATAATAGTGTAGAAACAAATCCACAGTTAAGTATGAGTACAAATATACAGCATTTAAAAGTACAGCTAAACAGAGAGCGTTATCTTTCAATATATTTGTGCCCATACTTAACTGTGGATTTGTTTCTCAATTTCAAGACTCATGCTACGATGAGTATTTTTTAATAATAGTGGTAATCATTTTTTGATGTCGGAAGAGCTTATAAACAATTACGATTATTATCCGTCTAGTCTCGCATCAGTGACAGCAGCTTAACAACATCTTTCCAGATGAGATGAATTAAGTTCAAGCTCATGATTTAATAATATGAAAGGTTTCATGATTTCCAAGGGGTGACCTTAAAAACAAAATACCCATTACATAACCTTTGGCTAGGAAGCTTTCGGTGTATTCCCCTCCAAATTCCTTAAAAGTAATTATATAAATGGCATCTAAAATCTGTATGAATATATTATCATCTGGGTACTCCATTTTAAAAATGAAAATCGTAATTGTATTAAACTAATTATAATAAACCTCGTGAACTGGAAAATCAAATAAGTGAAATACGTAAAGCAGAATTTCGGATACGTTTTTCCTTATTTATGTCTAAGTCTCGATATAGAATTTTAATCGGCATAGAGAAATTCAGTTTCTGACAAATAAACTGACCCTTATTCTTAATAATGAAGGAAAGTCTATAAAATGATTCTTCCAAGCCCCCCAAAAATCCCAAAATGTAAAAAAAAAAAATCATGAAAGGTGTAAAGGGCAAAATAAGTTTCCTGGGAATTGTTCCGAAACTAAATTATCCGAAATATTTGGGAGAACTCCTCACACCCTCTTTGGAGCTCTTAAAGTTTCGAGTTCCAAGGACCTTCCCTCTCAGCCACTCTACCTTTTCTCTCCTTTTTCCAGTGTTAACATTTCTTTCCTTTTTTTTAGGTTTTTCGTTATCTTCTCTCTCTCTCTCTCTCTCTCTCTCTCTCTCTCTCTCGGTTTTCTCTATCTTTTAGTTATTCTCTTCTCTCTCTCCCGGGTTTTCTGATGTCTTTTAGTTATCCTCTTCTAGAAGTACTTCCATTTCTTTTCCTTCTGTCTTTCTATGTTTTTCGTTATCCTCTCTCTCTCTGGTTTTCTGACATCTTTTAGTTATTCCCTCTTCTAGAAATACTTCCATTTCTTTTTTTCTTATCTCTCTCTCTGGTTTTCTGTTTTTAGTTATTCCCCTTCTAGAAATCTCTCTTTCTTTTTTTCTTATGTTTTTCTCTCTCTCTCTCTCTCTCTCTCTCTCTCTCTCTCTCTCTCTCTCTCTAGCTTTGTGATATCTTTTAATCATTTCATCTTCTAGAATTACATCCATATGTTAAGAGTGAATCTACATTATACAGTTAGCATGAATTACATTCCTGATTTAAGGAAAAACTTCAAAAAGGAAGTTACATTATCTACACTAAATTTTTTTTTTTATATTTTCAGCTACAAGAAATGTAAAAATAAAGATAGCTTTATGGGTTTACAATTCTTCATTTTTTGTAAATATATCTCTACAACAAGCGATTTAGAAAAGAAATTTGAATATACTGAAATATATTTGTGTGAATATCTGTTCAATCATTTGTTAATTTACCTAACTCTTTCAATAACTGATACTCAGAGAGAGAGAGAGAGAGAGAGAGAGAGAGAGAGAGAAGGCGCAACCTTTTTGAGCAGATATTAAGTAACCAAGCTTCCATCTTTTTGTAAAGATATCATCATTGCCATTTTTATAAGTATACATTCATATCAAAAACCATTTAAAACAAAAATATGAATATATTGGAACTTGTATGTGTTGAGATGTGGAAAAATGTGTGAATTTACATGAATATTTATAAGACTGACATTCACATAAAGAGAGAGAGAGAGAGAGAGAGAGAGAGAGAGAGAGAGAGAGAGAGAGAGAGAGAGAGAGAGAGAGAGAATTTACATGACTATTTATAAGACTGATATTCACATAAGAGAGAGAGAGAGAGAGAGAGAGAGAGAGAGAGAGAGAGAGAGAGAGAGAGAGAGAGAGAGAAATTTACATGACTATAAGACTCATATCACACAGAGAGAGAGAGAGAGAGAGAGAGAGAGAGAGAGAGAGAGAGAGAGAGAGAGAGAGAGAGAGAGAATTTACATGACTATTTATAAGACTGATATTCACATAAAGAGAGAGAGAGGGAGAGAGAGAAATTTACATCACTATAAGACTGACATTCACATACAGAGAGAGAGAGAGAGAGAGAGAGAGAGAGAGAGAGAGAGAGAGAGAGAGAGAGAGAGAGAGAGAGAGAGAGAGAGAGAGAGAACTGACATGACTATTTATAAGATTGATATTCACATAAAGATAAAGAGAGAGAGAGAGAGAGAGAGAGAGAGAGAGAAAAGACGCAACCTTTTTGAACAGATATTAAGGTAGCAAGTCATGTTGCGCGGTTTCATAAAGGCAGTGGTTCCCCTGTTTTAATAGAGCAATAAAGTCATTCACTCATCCCCGTAGGGGGATAGCGCCGTTAGTGTACCTCATGCGGTGCACTGTAGGCATTACTTAAGGTTCTTTGCAGCGTCTCTTCGGCCCCCAGCTGCAACCCTTTTCGTTCCTCTTACTGTACCTCCTTTCATATTCTTTTTCTTCCATCTTACTTTTCACCCTCTCCTGACACTTCATTCATAGTGCAACTGCGGGGTTTTCCTCCTGTTACACCTTTCAAACTTTTACTGTCAGTTTCCGTTTCAGCGCTGAATGACCTCATTGGTCCCAGTGCTTGGCCTTTGACCTAAATTCTATATTCAATTCAATCCAATTCAATAAAGTTACTCATGAAACCTGGGGAAATGTATACTTCACATTTTCACTAACCTTATTTCAACAGTGAATCAGAATCAGGCTTTTTTCTTTAAGAACTCGGGGTTTTAGATATTCACTTTCTTTTGTCTTGAATTAATTTGATCATTTGTTTTGACACTGAATTAAATTGAATTGAATAGGCCATGCACTGGGACCTATGAGGTCATTCAGCGCTGAAACTGAAATTGACAGTAAAAGGACTGAAAGGTTTAACAGGAGAAAAACCTCGCAGTTACACTATGAATCAACTGTTAGGAGAGGGTGGAAAGTAAGATGGAAGAAAGAGAATATGAAAGGCAGTACAGTAAAAGAAACGAAAGGGGTTGCAGCTAGGGGCCGAAGGGACGCTACAACGAACATTAAGTAATGCCTACAGTGCACCGCATGAGGTGCACTGACGGCACTACCCCCCTACGGGGTTCTGACATTGAGTAAGAATTTGGGGTGAATTACATTCTGTCCGTTCGAAAATGTTCAGGTAAATACCTGCTCTTAAGGTATCCTTTTCAGGTGAGAGTAACATAACTAAAGGCCGCCACTAATGTTCAGTTATACCTGCACTGTCGGCCCGTGCAGGCAAAACTGAACCCACCAACGTTCAGTTATACCCGCACAGTCGGCCCGTGCAGGCAAAACTGAACCCACCAACGTTCAGTTATATCTGCACTGTCGGACTGCGCAGGCAAAACTGAACCCACTAACGTTCAGTTATACCTGCACAGTCGGCCCGTGCAGGCAAAACTGAACCCACCAACGTTCAGTTATACCCGCACAGTCGGCCCGTGCAGGCAAAACTGAACCCACCAACGTTCAGTTATATCTGCACTGTCGGCCTGCGCAGGCAAAACTGAACCCACTAACGTTCAGTTATACCTGCACAGTCGGCCTGCCCAGCAAAAATGAACCCACCAACGTTCATTTATACTTGCACTGTCGGCTTGCGCAGGCAAAACTGAACCCACCAACGTTCAGTTATACCTGGACTGTCGGCCTGCGCAGGTAAAACTGAACCCATTAACGTTGATTTACACCTGCACTGTCGGCTTGCACAGGCAAAATTGAACCCACCACCATTCAGTTATACCTGCACTGTCGGCCTGTGCAAGCAAAACTGAACCCACTAACGTTCAGTTACACCTGCACTGTCGGCCTGCGCAGGCAAAACTGAACCCACTAACGTTCAGTTATACCTGCACTGTCGGGCTGTGCAAGCAAAACTGAACACTAACGTTTAGTTATGCTGCATGTACTGAACGGTGGTGGGTTCAGTTTTGCCTGCACAGGCATAACTGAACAGGTATAACTGAGCGTTAGTGGCGGCCCTAAGACGGTAAGTTAAGGAAGAAAGAAGAACATAAAACGAATATCACTCCTTTATGAGCACTATAGTTAATCTAGACTTGACATTTAATCTTTCAAGATAATTTGCTTTTTATCGATAAAGTGTAGAACATCAGTTGCGATGTAGTATCTTTGCTTACAAAATGGTTGTTAACAGTATTTTAGACCTTTTATCAAGAAAATTAAAAAAATATGTATCTAATCTCTCACCACTTTCATTCCTGGTTTTAACAGACATCATAAAGCTATGCAATACAGATAACGTTTTTACTTTGTGACAGATTTTATTACCTGACTTATGGTTGTATCCTGAGGTCTCCTCTTTACACAGTCTTCAGTAATTAGCTTATGGAACAGTTTGAAAGCTAATTATTTTGAATAATCTTCTGAGGGGTTACCCCAATATTTAGATAAAGTGATAACACCTGCTCAATAGAAAATGCATTCTGTCGAGCTTTTACTAAATACATTCTGTCGAGCTTTTACTGCGAAAGCTATTTATATTTCCTCAATTCTATTATTTCTATTAGTCAAAATCAATTTATAGTTTGGAAAAAGGTAGAAAGTTGCATTGCCGGGAAAGCTTTCAGAATTTTTCGCCTCAGCTACACTTTAATCCCGAGGAAAAGGCCCAACTGAAACCTAAGTCGAGCTTCAAGTAGGGCTGAGTTATCTACAAAGTTATAATTGTTTTGCTAATGCGGGAAATGGCTGGAGGACAGGTCGATCACCTGAGAGAGAGAGAGAGAGAGAGAGAGAGAGAGAGAGAGAGAGAGAGAGAGAGAGAGAGAGAGAGAGAGAGAGAGAGAGAGAGAGTTTCTATTCCGGCTATCCGAGTTTAAACATTGACTGAATGAATGAATGAATTTCACCGTTAGTAAATAAAAACTTGCAAAACAAATCCACTACTGAGCAAAAAATTATTTCCTACATTCTATAACAAACGTAGCAGAAACTATAATGAAAAATTAGGTCCACTTTATTTGGTATTTACGTTGTGTTTACTAACACTTAGTAAAGCAAAGTAAAATAAAATAATAAAAAAACCATAGGCTGATGAAAGAATTTTTCTCTCGCTTTATCAGTTGTGACGATGGGCTTGAAAAACTTCCTGCAAGGAATTACAGTTACTCTGCAGACAACATTGCATGCATATGTATAAGAAACACTAACACTAGGATTAAGTCAAAACACCTTGCCCATAATCCAAGTTACCGTAAGGCTAAACAGCTAAATACAAAGTATGGGTGCGTCAGTTATTTACAGAAAAAAACTGAGAAAAGTGGTGAGGAAATTGAGTTACATAGGCAGAGTGAGAGGGACATGTAAAACAACCAGGCTACAAGAAATGGAGAATCCTACAATATATCCTTCTGTCCACTAATTTTAGGTACTCTCCAATGAGAGGTAAGAATGAATACTTAAATTCAGGCAGTAGGTTGTAACAGTGACAGAATTTACTGCAGGTTTCATTTTTCTTTAAACACAGAAAAAAGAAACTACATTAGCTAAAAGGATTTCAGAGATTATTAGTATTTTTTTTTTTTTGCATTATCTGTAATAGTGGAGTTGTTCCAAATGCCGACGGCTGTCGATAATGAAATGCTCCAATACACTTAGTAAAACTGTTTTATCAAATATTCTATTTAATGGAGAGATATGTAAAGGCATACTAGATAGCAAGGCACAGCAGCCAAAAAATTTCATACGAAATATCAATGAATGCTCTATATTAATGAATTTTGATGATAATGAAACTTATTATTCTTTGTAGGAGAATTATAAAATACGATAAGTAAGCTATGTGACTTAGATGTGTGATATACAAAAAAATATTGCTTGTTGTAAGAGGAATCCCAAACACAGTTTTGGCTTTCAGTAAAAGGAAAAAGTAAAAGTAAACAATAAACAATCACAAAATACAATTAAGTCAGAAACTCAAAGCGACAACGCTTTGAATTTTATTGAATTACCGCTTATAAGCTATTCCATGAAATAGCCATTGCAAAAAAAAAAAAAAAAACTCCCTAAATGAACTAATTTTTCATTGTTCCAGTAAAAGCGTTATTCCTGTCCAAAAACAAAGAAAACCGAATCCTACAAAATGAACAGAGGGAATACCATCAAATGCAGCCACTTCCACTGCGAAGCCTGTGAGTTGTTAGCTTATTAAATTAGCAGAAAGAAAAGCAAACGAGGAGCCAGTATTACTCATATGCAAATTCGGAAGTGGAATCGAATGGGAATTGAATGCAAATGCTCTTGTTCGTGTTTGTGTACGTGGAAAGGTAAACTGTTGCAGAGATGTACGTTACCCTTTGTTATTTCCTTGTTCTTCTCTCATTCCCTCTTACTCTGTATATTCTGACTGGAAAACCCTCTTACTCTGTGTACCCAGACTGAAAACCCCCTCTTACTCTTTGTACCCGGATCGAAAAACCTTCTTACTCCATGTACCTGGACTGAAAAACCTTCTAACTCCATGTACCTGGACTGAAAACCCCTCGTACTCTTTGTACCCGGATTGAAAAATCTTGCTCCATGTACCTGGACTGAAAACCATCTTAGAGTACTCTGTGTACCCAGACTGGAAAAACGGTTAATTTTCTAACTCTAAACAAAGTCTTTTTAAACAAAAGATAGTAACAGATAATGCACATTATTAAACAGACTTATTTCTTTTCAAAGTAACTGCCAGCATGGGCTGCTTCATACTCCAAAATAAACAAGAAAAGAGAAACTAGGAGAAAAATCAAAAAGGTTAAAATTCAAAGAAGAAAAACCAGAGAGGTTAAAAATCAACCTGACAAAACAAGCCTGTTAGGAAGAAAAATCAGCCTGTTACAGGATGAAAAATCAACCTGTTACAGGAAGAAAAATCAGCCTGTTACAGGAAGAAAAATCAACCTGTTACAGGAAGAAAAATCAGCCTGTTACAGGAAGAAAAATCAGCCTGTTACAGGAAGAAAAACCAGCCTGTTACAGGAAGAAAAATTAGCCTGTTCCAGGTAGAAAAATCAACCTGTTACATGAAGAAAAATCAGCCTGTTACATGAAGAAAAATCAGCCTGTTACAGGAAGAAAAATCAGCCTGTTACAGGATGAAAAATTAGCCTGTTACAGGATGAAAAATCAGCCTGTTACAGGATGAAAAATTGGCCTGTTACAGGATGAAAAGTTAGCCTGTTACGGGATGAAAAATTAGTCTGTTACAGGAAGAAAAATCAGCCTGTTACAGGAAGAGAAATCAGCCTGTTACAGGAAGAAAAGTCAGCCTGTTATAGGAAGAAAAATCAGTCTGTTACAGAAAGAAAAATCAACCTGTTAGGGGAAGAAAAACCAGCCTGTTGCAGGAAGAAAGTCATCAAGAGTTGGCAAGAGAATATGAAAGCTGACGACTCAGCAACAAAGTCAATGAAGGGAATATCTGTGATCTGTTTAGTCTTGGGTGATTATGGATCAAATACCTAACAGTTAAGAGACCTACAAAGGCATTTCTGCAAAGATTCGCCATGCACATTATGTTATATATATTCGTAATGGTTTTAAGGGCAAAATAACATTCTATATAGAATTATATACATCTATTGACAGTTATTTCCAAAAATTAGGTATTATATCAAAAGGTGTTTCCAAACCAAACCTCAGTCATACTCCCTTAGAATAGGCATTTACATCAAGTCAATCTACGTAGGTAAATTGGAGCAGAATTTAATATACGATAACGCTCAAGGCTTGGTCGAGTTTATTCGGAAAGGAAATATACGCTCTTTTGTTATGAAAATACGAACAGGAAAGAGTTATTCATAATAAAAATTAAGTTCCTGGAAAATCATTTTGAAAATCTGGGCAACTCAGAGAAAACTTTTTCAGAGATGAAAAAACCAACTAACAAAACGTGCGTAAAAATGAAATGATCAAATAAAACATCAAAGAAATGCATGCAAGGCTCATCGTAAAAAAATTTCCACAGATTACAAAATAAATACAAGGGAAATAAAATACTTTCAACAAAATGCAAAATAAGTAAAACAGCCTTTTGAGATACACGCCAAGTAAACATTTCAACTCTATCAACCGCAACAGACGAGAACTAAGGAGCCATAAGTCTGATGAAACCACAGAGGTCTTAAAAATCGCGGAAGGACATGGAGGAATGAGATAATCACAGTCACGGGACACAAGGAGTAATATAGGAGACACGACGATAATAACTGGGGAAAGATACTGCGCCCGGAAAAATATGGGGATTTGGATGCCACATAAAACTTAAAGGATGACTTCAGTGTCCATTCCCGTAGATATATGAGTCACCAAAAGCACACACACATACACACAGACATACACATTCCTTTTTGTGGATGCACGAAGTCATGGAGATTTATATATATATACACACACACACACACACACACACACATATATATATATATATATATATATATATATATATATATATATATATATATATATATATATATATATATATATATATATATATATGAACATCTTCATGGCTTTGAAAGAACTACTATGGAACTATACACTTGAATATGTGAGTTTACTAAAAAATTTATTAAAAACAAGATTCCAAAACTAGAATGAACAAATTTTAGCTCCCAAAAACTTACGATTTACAAATTTCCCAGACAAGCATACTCAAGAGACAGTTCCAGTTTCTTGCAGACATTTTATGTCCTGGGCAGTTCAGATCGATCGGATTTCATGCCTAAATTGGTAAACTAAGCTGGTCACAGATTCTATCTCCTTAGGGTAGCAAATGTTTCTTATCTAAAAGGCGGCTATCAGTGTCGGACGCTGTTCATGTCAAAAGGCTTTCCGGCCTCCTCTAAACTGAAATTTGTAAATTACGCTGGTCCTAAATTCTCAGGATCTCCAATGTGTTACATTTCTTAATTCTTATGAAGAGGCCAGGTATGTGTCCAAAGAAGTTCATATCGATGGGGCTTCGGACCTCCTCCGAATTTAGATCAGGAGAGAACAGAATCTGGTTAATGCACTGCGAATAAAGCAGAAAAAGCGTAGATTACGAAGCTTTAAAGAGACACCAGCTGGATTAACAACTGGATCTGCTGAGGATCTGTCACTTAGATGGCCATCTTTGTGGCCACGAAAAACCGAAAGTTTAGTGAAACATCCCTGCTGGGTAATAAATCAAACTCCGAATATGTCAATATTAGGTAAATAACTAATGGGACTAAAAGCCAGCGTCCCTGTCTTGTTAACATAAAATTGAAGGAATATGTTACTGCACTTTCAACAGATCATATTAGTCTGGTGAGTGTCACAATGACTCACAATGAGTCCCAAGACCCAAATGAGAGAGAAAAGAAGTGACGCGACGCGTTGGAGTTACTAATTTCAAAACATGCACACCAATAAAGAGTAAAAAAATGCGCCGAAGTTTCTTCGGCGCAATCGAGTTTTCTGTACAGCGTACAATGCTTTATGAAACTTTCAGCTGCGGCCCATGAAACTCGGCCACGGTCCGGTGGTGGCCTTAGCCACGGTTCTGAAACTCAGCCACGGTCCAGTGGTGGCCTGGTTGTTGGTACCTATATAGGTGCTAGAGGTACGATTATGGCTAACTTTAACCTTAAATACAATAAAAACCAATGAGGCTTGAGGGCTGCAAACTGATATGCTTGATGACTGGAGGGTGGATCATCAACATACCAATTTGCAGCCCTCTAGCCCCAGTAGTTTTTAAGATCTGAGGGCGGACATAAAAAGTGCGGACGGGCACACAAAGCCGGGACAGTAGTTTTCTTTTACAGAAAACTAAAAATGGGAAAAAATGAAAGGTCTCTAAATTCTGAGAGACTCATTTTCTTATGCACAGTGGAAGAAAATGCCACTTAGTTAAAAAGACCATGAACACCAAGATACTTCTGCTTATAAGCTACTCGCCTGGCGAGCTTTCAAGCATAATTACATTGTCATAACCCTCTCAGTGTGCAAGTGTCTTTATTTCACTTATATCCTTATTCCTGCTATTATTTTCGTCCAGACCTTGACCTTGGAAAATCTGAGGATTTCGAAGAGAGGACTTGGAAACTGAAAAGACAATAGGACAAAGATGAAGGAAAGAAAATGGTGAAGCATCTACCTCATTGCAATGTCCCCATCTTTCAGTAACTATATATGCTATGGCAAAGAACAGGTACTTAATGAAATTGATTTCTTGTACATTTTTCTACTAGTGTACCACCATTAGGAGAGATCCATCTTTTCAATAGTTATATAATTGAGAAAAATTCTGCAAAAACCTGGATACATTTAAACTGGCATTTACCACACCTGCTTCAGCAATTACAACACGTTCTTTACATAAATAAAAAAAACAATGCCATTCGTTAAACGTGAACTCAAACTTTCTATCCCGAGTAAATTCTTTTTAAATAAGATTAACAATGTAAGGCGGGGTGGGGGTGGGGGGTTGAAGAGGAGGGGAAAAGGTAGGGAAAACTTTTAAGTTCGCTTTGTTCTAAGGCAAAAAGGCATCTTTGATCAACTGAATCTTTTAGTAGAGTTTCATTACAAAATTATCTGTATTTCAGCAATCGTGGAAAATTTTTAAATATTCATTAATTCAATATTTTTGCATTTTATCAAATGATTACAATAATAATAATAATAATAATAATAATAATAATAATAATAATAATAATAATAATAATAATAATAATGATGATGATGATGATGATAAGAAGAAACAGTAGTAACAGCAGAAGGTTGTACAATCAGAGTTAATGTATAAGACAGAATTTTAATATTCACCTGAAACTCTTACTAATTCTTGGGGAAAACTGTACGAGATCTGTGGAGAAAATCCACGACAACTGCATTACACTTTTTACCTCCCAAGAAGCCTTTAATTGTCGTTATTATCAAGCGTTTTTGGCTCCCGGGCAAAGTTGAGCGCCCAAATCGGGTTAAAAAATACAACATCATGATCCTCATTTCGTGATGACTTTGCAAGATTGTCCTGTTTTCAGTTTTCTGTAAAAGATAACTATTGAGATGGCTATTTATCTGTTCGTTCGCACTTTTTCTGTCCACCCTCGGATCTTAACAACTGCTGAGGCTATGTTGATCATCCACCCTCCAATCATCAAACACACAAAATTGCAGCCCTCTAGCATCAATAATTTTGATTTTATTTAAGGCTAAAGTTAGCCATAATTGTTCGTCTGGCAACGATTTAGGGCAGGCTACCACCAGGCCGTGGTTAAAGATTTATGGGTCGCGGCTCATACAGCATTACAACGAGACCACCGAAAGATAGATCTATTTCCGGTGGCCTTGATTATACGCTGTACAGAAATTACGACTGCGCTAAAGAAACTTCGGCGCATTTTTTAGTTGTTGTATCAAGAGATTATTTTCTAAAATGTACAAACTTGTAAGGCATAAGTCCAATGCATCATTAAGCTGTAATGCTGGTTTTCAAACTATAGAATACGTATATGTGGTTTCTTATAAATAATACAAGATATCCTCAGTAGGCCTATTTCCTCGTGTCTTAGTTGATAAGTGGTTCCGAAACATATTTATCCAAAAAAGCACGAAAAATTCGAGAACTTACGAGGGCATTGTGGATATTACAATTACTTATGTATCTGGTAAAAAGCGACCAGCAGATTTTCTACATACATATTTCAGCCTAAAAAGCAATAAAAAATTATTGCCCACTTGGCTACGTTGGTGAGGATGGGTCTATTCCAGCTCTAATAAATATATCTGAAAGCGACAGGTATATGTATGTATGAGAGGCAATAGACTTTTATCCTTCTCGTGGTCAGGTCGGTAAAGTGAACCCGTTGTGATTGTGGGACCCGGATTCGTTTCACGCTACCGGACATCTCACACACACACACACGCACATTTATAAATTATATATATATATATTTATATATGTGTATATATATATATGAGTGTGTGTGAATATATATATTTATATATTTATACATAAAATATATATGTATATATGTGTATCTAATGAATGAACAATTTTTTAAAGGAAAAAAATAATGTTATTTACTTTAGTCGCCTTAGCCCTCGACGCACTCACGCGTACATTTTGAGAAGCTGAATATCATGAAATGATTGTATCTTTCATCTATATTGTAAAATGATAAAGGCTTGTGTAATATGACAGCTGACCTTTACAACAACGAAGAATAATCTCTTAAGCACATCAACAAATTATTTTCTTGACACGACAGAACGGTTATATTACGGGTACCTTTATATAATCACTCTTACAGAACTAATCTTCCCAAAAGGTGACCGTTAAAAAAACAAGAAAAAAATGCGCAGAAGTTTCCTTGGGGCAATCGAGTTTTCTGTACAGCCGCTACATCATATAATGAAGGCCACCGAAAATAGATCTATCTTTCGGTGGTCTCGGTGTAATGCTGTATGAGCCGCGGCCCATGAAATTTTAACCACTGCCCGGTGGTGGCCTATCCTAAATAGCTGCCAGCACGATTATGGCTAAATTTAACCTTAAATAAAATAAAAGCTACTGAGGCTAGAGGGCTGCAATTTGGTATGTTTGATGATTGGAGGGTGGATGATCAACTTACCAATTTGCAGCCCTCTAGCATCAGTAGTTTTTAAGATCTGAGGGCGGACAGAAAAAAGTGCGGACAGAATAAAGCACGGACGGACAGACAAAGCCGGCACAATTGTTTTCTTTTACAGAAAACTAAAAGGGAAATCCACATTTTCCATTTTCATCTTCCCTCACTGTGAGCATCCTAACTTTTCCTCAGCTTTCTTCCAACTTTATCCCAAGGTCCTTTCCACTGAGGTCAGGGATATCTCCTACCTTCTTTTATTGCTGCGATATATTATTCCGGGAGAGAGAGAGAGAGAGAGAGAGAGAGAGAGAGAGAGAGAGAGAGAGAGAGAGGGTGGGTGGGTGTTTAATAGTATTCATTTCCTCTTTTATTTTACCATCGGGAAAATTAACTCAGTATTGTCATATTAAACGTTCATGAAGCCAGCCTTAATAAGAGAGAGAGAGAGAGAGAGAGAGAGAGAGAGAGAGAGAGAGAGAGAGAGAGAGAGAGAGAGAGAGAGAGAGAGAGTGTGTTGAAATAATATTCATTTTCCCTTTTATTTTACCAACGAAAAAATGAATTCAGTATTTTTGTTGCAAACGTTCCCGACGCCAGATAAATACCAGCCTTAGTATTCTATCATTCTCTGACGTCAACGGTTATCAAACAAATACCAGCCTTAGTATTCTATCATTCTCTGACGTCAACGGTTATCAAACGAATATTAATCAGGAAGAATATTCTCAATATCCCTAAAGTGGTTTCTATCATTCTTCCCGTGCGTATACAGTGCGGCTGCTGCGACACCAAATCATTGTAAACAACTGGCAAGGCCTCGCTACAATGATTGCACTGTGCAAAGCGCTTGCCTTATCTAACTAATATGACCAGTACAAGCCGCTGTGCACGTCACTCCGTTGCAAATTCGTGCTTTATATCAGGTACAACGGAATCTCAGATTAGCAGAGTCGCCAACCACACCGACATTGATGTTTTGGGCGAAAATTGCACAGTTTCCGCCTTCGGAAGTTTCTCTCTCTCTCTCTCTTTCTCTCTCTCTGTAGATAATTCCTTCTCGTGCTGACAGTGTAAGATCCTCTTCATATCTGCAGCTTTCTTTCAAATCCTCTTCCACACACACACACACACACACACACACACACACCCACACACACACACACACACACACCCACCCACCCACACACACACACACACACACACACACACCCACGCGCACACACACACACACACAAACACCCATACACATACACCAAACACCCACACCCACACACACATACACAAACACCCACACACACACACACACACACAAAACACAAACACACACACAAAAACACAAACACACACGCACACACAGGCATGCCCACAAGAGCGTACGTGCACATGCATTCCCTGATTTTGTACAGTCAAACAGAAAATGGATTGTTCCATCTCAGAACACCTACTACCCATCTTATAAAAAAAACACAGATATATAGATAAAAAGAGATTACAAAGTTTAAGCGAGCGAAGAGTTATCGCGCGTCATTAGTTTCCTAAAACTGTTATGCATTTGAGCATTACAACGACCGGAATTAAAACAATCTAAGGTAAAAATGAGTCTCACTCCACCATTAAGAAATTACCTTCATATCTTCTTAAGTACTTAATTTATGAGAGAGAGAGAGAGAGAGAGAGAGAGAGAGAGAGAGAGAGAGAGAGAGAGAGAGAGAGAGAGAGAGAGAGAGAGAGAGATCTAGCAAATTACAATTTTCATACAACACTCTCTCAAAACTATTAGATGATCATCCTACGCAATGCCAGTTAATCTTCCCTAATATTTTATGAACAAAAGGAACTTTATTTTGATGTTTTTATATCCATCTTTTCCTCGCCCATCTCTTCCTATCAGCATTTGTATTCTAACTTTATTCCAACTTTACCCTAAGTCATTTCCGCAGAGGTCAGAACTATTTCCATCCTTCTTTTATTGCTCCAATGTTTTATTCACGCGGAGAGAGAGAGAGAGAGAGAGAGAGAGAGAGAGAGAGAGAGAGAGAGAGAGAGAGAGAGAGAGAGAGTGGAGAAGACGATGCAGTAAGTTGATATAGTGGAAAGCGAAATGTAACACAAATCTTCTCGAACATCAAACAAGTATAGAAGACGACAGAAACAAAAACACACACACTCTCTCTCTCTCTCTCTCTCTCTCTCTCTCTCTCTCTCTCTCTCTCTCTCTCTCTCTCTCTCTCCCTTTTATTTCTGGACCCCGTCTCCGTAGGCAGGTCTGAGTCCAGACACTCATATTTCTTTTATTCCATTTCACAACTTACCACCCTTCCGGTCGCCTTGGGGCAAAGGTCAGGCAGACTCCATCTAAACCAACCACCTACTGGAGGCAAACAGAATAATAAAAAAAAGCAGAAAAAAACACTGATGATGAACATCAGATAAACAAAGAAAGGCCAGAGTCTAGGCTTTGGAATGTGCGCCGAGGAAATTTAATTTGGAAGATTAACTAGGGTATCACTGGGAAGAGATTCGTACAAAAGCCAGACAAATTGAAGCCTTTCTTTCGGCTGCAGTAAAAAAATGGATCCGCGGTTACATAAAAGGGGTGAAAAGTTTTTTTTTTTCTTTTTTTCTTTTACCGCTGGACTTCTCTGGAAATTCGGTGGAATGGCTGGGCCAGTACCGTTTTAAGAAGCATTTTAGTTTTCTTTTATTTCTCTTTCTATGTAATGCTGATTCAGCACCGGTCGTTTCTCTTTGTCATTCCTCAATGCTAGATATTTTTTTTTTAGCTTTTGAAAATGTAAAAAATTCGGTATTGGCAACTGGGCGAGCTTGCTACTTATAACAAATTCATATTCACTGTTTAAACATTTTGACATTTCTTCGTTGTTCATGATAACGAAAACATGAGAAAACAAAAATTTTCAAGTATACATAAAACTGGAAAAGATCCAAAAAAAAAAAAAAAAATAGTAAAGCAGTTAAAAAAATCTTGTTAGCAACGTTTTAACTGACTGAGGGGTAACCCATCTTGAACATGAATGTCGTTAAGTTAAGTATACCTTAGTTTTACCAGACCACTGAGCAGATTAACAGCTCTCCTAGGGCTGGCCCGAAGGATTAGACTTATTTTTACGTGGCTAAGAACCAATTGGTTACTTAACAACGGGACCTACAGCTTATTGTGGAATCCGAAACACATTATAGCGAGAAATGAATTTCTATCACCAGAAATAAATTCCTCTAACTCTTCATCAGCCGGCCGGGGAATCGAACTCCGGCCCAGCGAGTGCCAGTCCGCAGCTCTACCGACTCACCAAACGAAGAGCTACATGAATGTCGTGAAAGTTGCTTTGCACAGAAGCTGAAAACAAAGCCTGCTTGCCTATTCGTACAAAGTCCTTTACGAGATTTTTAGCACAACCATAGATGGGAGCTCTGAAAGTGGCCAAAATTGAGAAACATTAAAACAAATGTCTACAGCTAAGATTTTTCTTTATCTTTATGAGATTTGTATTCGGTTGGTGGACATAATTGCAATCATATTTTGAGTTTTAAATTTAACTCCCGTCTTTTCTTCTGGCAACCAGGAATATTAAATGCTAGAGTGGATACAAAATGTGTAACACCTTTTCTGAAAAACAGCTAGAATGACAAAGACAGCAAGTATGAAGACGACAGAATGAGAAGGAACAAATATATAATTTTCATGGCTGACATGACTGGTATCGTTCTCTGTTAATTTCCCACGGTTCGAATTTTATTGAAAATATCCATCAAATGACAAATTAAATATTGATGCATGTAGAATCGTTAGAATTAGAACAGAATTTGCTTTAGAATAATACTTTTTACAGGTAATTGTCTTAATTGCATAACAGATCTGAAAAATTATGAATGAAACTAGAGTCTGTATTTTATATAACACAGCTGAGCCACAAGTATTTTATGATTGTAATACCTTTACAGTATTATTTGTTTGTTATTTTCACTTCCCTCATAAAGACCAGACGAATAATCTTGACTGAGCAAGGTTATAATAATGAAGGAAAATGAAAATGACGAGATAAAAGATATTTTAAACTTCCAAGAGAAGAAATGGCATTAGATAACCTAATTCAACATAACACATACACACACGGAAAGTCACTTGTTATAAGATTTTTTTGTAATTCTTGTAGGTGACTTGAATAACGCTGAGAGAGAGAGAGAGAGAGAGAGAGAGAGAGAGAGAGAGAGAGAGAGAGAGAGAGAGAGAGAGAGAGAGAGAGAGGTTAATCTTTATATCCAAAGCTATGGCCATTGATTTTGAGGAGAGAGAGAGAGAGAGAGAGAGTTTTTCCTATCAAAAGCTATGGCCATTGATTCTTGAGAAGAGAGAGAGAGAGAGAGAGAGAGAGAGAGAGAGAGAGAGAGAGAGAGAGAGAGAGAGAGAGAGATCCGCCTCTAAGGTAAATCAATGATTACAGGCTTTTGTCAGAGAGAGAGAGAGAGAGAGAGAGAGAGAGAGAGAGAGAGAGAGAGAGAGAGAGAGAGAGAGAGAGAGAGAGAAGCCGTACAAACATCAACAAACGGTAAGTATTTCCTTCACAAAAATGATCCACATTCATCCTTACCTTTATATAGTATCGGATCGTGCCGCTCTTGCTCTCAAAGGAACACGGTAGGGAACTCTCAGGTAATTGGAACTTGAATGGGAAGGTGTGGTATCCTCTGGGCAAGATGGGCACATTCCCTTCGGGCTTATCTGCAAGTGAGAGAGAGAGAGGGAGAGAGTGATTTCAGCTTCAACAGGTGGGTGGAATAAGGGCGAAGAGGTATTATTTTTCCTATCGGGTCGCTATGGAACTTGTTTTTTTTCTCTTATATTTCAAAAGGGTTACTGGAGTTTATATATATAGATATATGTATATGTATATATATCTGACAATTAATCTATTCCCGTCATCTTTGTTTGTTCTCTATATTGCTTATTCTGAAGGTTGCAAGAATGGGTGGGAAATTTTTGAGCAATTCAATATAAGAGGAACGAAAACAGAGAGAAAAACAAATATGCCAAATGAAGAGAGAGAGAGAGAGAGAGAGAGAGAGAGAGAGAGAGAGAGAGAGAGAGAGAGAAATTTTCATATGGAACACTTCTAAAGATTGGGTTTCCTTGCTATTGTAATCACAGTATTGGTGCAACGTCCCTTTAAAAATTGCCAAATGATTTCAGTTATGGATCATGCATTACCATTGCTTTTCCTTGCTATAACTACCATCTGTATTATTGTTTTTTTTAAATGCCGTATAATTTTTATGTATTTAACTTCTAGTTTTAGTTATCGCGAGGTAGCAAAAATGATAAAACTTGATTTACCAGTGCATATTATAAGAAGGAGTTTGTATCTTTATATAATTTTTAATCTATATCAGTAAATACGAAAACGGGGAAGAAATCTGGAATCAGCCTTTAAATCTACTTTTATAATCACTTCATGGCTTATTACATTTAACCATTTCTTTGAAATTTTCTTGACATTTGTAGTATATAGTGTAGCATATTAAGGTGAAAAAGAATATTATTATAAAACTCACTTAATTCAGGACAGTCTGATGTAAAACAATAATAAGACAGGCCCTTCAAAGTCTTGTGGGCAAACGCCTGCTCCATGGATCCCAAGAATTGATTTAGAGTTACCAGACCGTCCTTACAATACTGTATTCAGGGACTTGGGAGAAAACTGTCTTTATTACATTTATCATACAAAAAATTACGGAGGAAGTAAGTATGAATCTTTCTGAGAACCCCGTCTGCAACATATGACACAATAAAAGTTGTTTTCTGTTTCGTGCCCTGAAGTATTATGATATTCGTAGAAGGAAGAGAATACGAAGGCTAGTTATCTCACGTTTCTATGAAACCGTTCTTGGTTTGTATTGGCTCTTCTCTCTTTCCATATTTTCATTATTTCTTAAATCAGTGCAAAATTTTTATTTACAATACATAATGAAAGGAAAGAGTAAAAGGAGAGAGATAAACCACGACCAATAATGAAGAGTGAAGCAGAAAACATTAAGGTAATACTACATAAATGAAATCTCAGTGTCAAGGGCGCTTTTGTTATTCAATTGTTATTCATCCAATTATGCAAATGGCAGGGGAAATGCCAGCCCTCGTGGGCAAAACGATGAAGATCCACCCACACGTTCCATAAGAATTGGGATACTGAATCCTTCGTGGAGAGAGAGAGAGAGAGAGAGAGAGAGAGAGAGAGAGAGAGAGAGAGAGAGAGAGAGAGAGAGAGAGAGAGAGAGAGTATGAACGTCCATAAATAAGGGTTTGTTAGAGCCTCAGCTGCGAATAAAAAGCGTATATGGATATAATGTAATCTCAAAATCTCATGCAGGGAAGGTGACAGAGAAATTGAACCTTCTCAATCCCCAAATTTTATTGAGAGAGAGAGAGAGAGAGAGAGAGAGAGAGAGAGAGAGAGAGAGAGAGAGAGAGAGAGAGAGAGAACAGAACCTTCCCAAATATTTAATCTCGGGTTTGTATTCTGAGAGAAAGAGTAACTAAACTTTATCAAATATTATCGTTCAGTAAGGGAAACTGAGCGTTTTCAAACATATAGTCTTACAATCTCATTCAGAGAGAGAGAGAGAGAGAGAGAGAGAGAGAGAGAGAGAGAGAGAGAGAGAGAGAGAGAGAGCAAGCCATCTCAAACATAAATTCTCAGAATATTATTCAAGAGAGGATCGGAACTTTTCATGTATTTAATCCCAAGGTCTCATTCTGTTCAGAGAGAGAGAGAGAGAGAGAGAGAGAGAGAGAGAGATTATGGAAGTAAACTTTCAATTGTGACTCATGGCATTATGCTACGTTGAATATTCTGTCCGGACTTAGATATTATTACTTTATGAACACAAACTTCGTTTATAAACCGTTCAACGTTTATTTAGCACACGAGGAGAGGGAGAGAGAGAGAGAGAGAGAGAGAGAGAGAGAGAGAGAGAGAGAGAGAGAGAGAGAGAGAGAGAGAGGGCAAACTACTTATATAAATATCTATGATTATGTATATTCATGCATATTTAATGCTGTCTGCGACTTGTGGGTAATGACAGAATAAAAAATAAGTGCGGTGTCAGTTATTGGTACCAAACAAAAGAACCAGTACAAAGAAAGATACAAAAGAAAGGCAGAACACGAATTAATTCCTAAAAGTTTATGGACGGATATTAAAAGTCTAGATGAAGAACTACAAAAAAAAAAAAAAAATAACGAACATTCGAAAACAACATAAGCGCAAGATAATAAGGTAATAACAGAAACTGTACTGTTATGTCAAATGGATTCAGGGCCAGGTGACTTAACATGACAGACTTTCAACCTGGATTTAACATTAGGATAATGATAATTCTTATTACGTAGTTTTCTCAGGGTTGATATATAACAAGTAAAGTTTCTTTGGCGCAATCGAGTTTTCTGTACAGCGTATAATCAAGGCCACCGAAAACAGATCTATCTTTCGGTGGTCCCTGTATAATACTGTATGAGCCGCGGCCCGTGAAACTTTAACCACGGCCCGGTGGTGGCCTGTCCTGTATCGTTGTCAGACGCACGATTATGGCTAAATCTAACCTTAAATAAAATAAAAACTACTGAGGCTAAAGGGCTGCAATTTGGTATGTATGATGATTGGAGGGTGGATGATCAACGTACTAATTTGCAGCCCTCTAACCTCAGTAGTTTTTAAGGCCTGAGGGCGGACAGAAAACGGGCGGACAGGAAAAAGTGCAGACAGAATAAAGTGCGGACGGGCAGACAAAGCCAGCTCAACAGTTTTCTTTTACAGAAAACTAAAAAGGGAAGTTCTGAGACCCCCAAAGACTATTATTGGTTCTAAATGACCGTGAGGCTGTTGTAATTGTATTTACTGGTTGGGAGAAAAAAGAGAGTTAGCAATGAAAAGGCAGGGAAGGAATATAACCTTTCACAGGTAGGCAATAAGAGTAAATGAACAGAGAAACTTATAAAGAATAAAGAACAAGTATCCGAAGGAAATGGAAGGAATTAAATGGACTATGAAATAAAGCAATATTGTTCATAGGGTAAAAAAAAAATGGATCACAAGAATTTTTTTTGACTGCTGAATCTTGATGAAAATAGTACTGAATAACATCATCACAAGTCCGTTTCAGTATCTATGTAATAGTTACGCAATTATTTTCTGTATGCAATTAAAAATGTTTAAGGGCAAAATTAACCATGCAAACGAGGATACGATAGGTTGCCAGTAATGTGCATAAAAAAACAAATATGGAATAAAGATGCATGCTTGTTTTGAGTGTGTGTGAGAGAGAGAGAGAGAGAGAGAGAGAGAGAGAGAGAGAGAGAGAGAGAGAGAGAGAGAGAGAACACACACACATATATATATACATATATATATATATGTATATATACAAATTTATATTATATATATATATATATATATATATATATATATATATATATATATATATATATATATATATATATATATATATATATATATATATATATATATATATATAGAGAGAGAGAGAGAAACAGAGATAGAGAGTTGATTAGATATAAACACATTTATATACATTATATTATGTATATAAACATATTTATATATATATATATATATATATATATATATATATATATATATATATATATATATATAGAGAGAGAGAGAGAGAGAGAGAGAGAGAGAGAGAGAGAGAGAGAGAGAGAGAGAGAGAGAGAGAGAGAGGGAAATGAAATGCCAAACCTTTCCCCCATATAGTCGTCCTGTCGTCGATGAAATACTGGTCGTCTTTCACAGTTCTTCGATCTCCCGAGACCACGACCTTCCATTCAGCGTGGACCTTCCCTCGTACTACCACTCGTATCGCTGGAATGAATGAGGGAAAGAGATATGTAATGACTCCTTTCAGGCTATACAAAAAAAAAAAAAAAAAAAAACAGAGACAGCAGATTTGTTGAGGACGAATGTGCAGATGGACACATTATATATATATATATATATATATATATATATATATATATATATATATATATATATATATATATATGTATATATTTATATGTATATTTGTGTGTGTATAACTGAATCACAAAGATATGGAACGTGATGAACGTGTAAATAAAGGCAAATGCCACGAAGGGAAAGTAAAACAACGGAGTGGTTGCTAGGCCTTTCGACACATGGTCCTTTACTAGCAGACTGCTAGTAAAGGACCGTGTATCCAAAGTCCTAGCAACCACCCTGTTGTTTCACTTTCCTTAGTGGCATTTTTTTATATATATATATATATATATATATATATATATATATATATTTATATATATATATATATATATATACACATACATATATATATATATATATATATATATATATATATATATATATATATATATATATATATATATATATATATATATATAATTTAAGGATAAGATTAAAAACATCTGCAGTCTTTTAAATAAAAAACCAATACAATATCTACAATAATGCCTAGTCGTATTCCAGTACACCCAATTCCATCTAGTATTTAGCCCAAGGCATTAGAAAATCATAACAAAAAGATTATACGTAACTCCTGGTATCTAAAACCGTTCATTAATTCCTGGCGTCAGTTTCGTCTTTGATGACTCCACTGTCATTTTCCCTTTTAGACAGCTGCTTGCCAATCCATGTCTTCAGTCACTGTCAGCCATCAGGGAAACAGATTATCTAGATTACGGAAGACTGACACTTTGTAGGTCTAGTGGGAATCCTTGCTCTCTCCGAAGAATTTTATTTGAGGATTGGACCACAGCTGCTGTTTTTCAGTGGTCTTCCATAAAGTATTCTTTTAATAATTTTTTTTATACACAGACCTATGAAATCCAAAAGTTTTCTCATTCATAATACTTCAAGTGAAAAAGGGAATAACTAGAACAGCTGTTACATTACATTCTAAAAAATCCTTTGAAGTTCTGTTTTGTTCTCATACTTCTTGAACAATCACAAGTTTAAAATTCACAAATTTTCCCATTCACGGTCTTCTAGGTAAAAAGTAAATAAAAAGGCAATATCTACTACATTGAGAAAGTTCAGAGGAAATACTGTACTAAGAATAAAACAGAAATGTTCAGTAAAAGCCTCAGAGGAAATGAATGCTCAATAACCATTTCAATTTAATCTCTTATAAAGTAATTCTAGCATTTAAATAACTTTCGTGTCTAAAGGAACTTCAGGGAGTAACAAATGCAAGCTGCGAACAAAGTCAACTTTATAAGTGTAAGCATTTCTTTGTCAAACGACAATGCATCTGCACACCATACCACTATATATATATATATATATATATATATATATATATATATATATATATATATATATATATATATATATATATATATTCAGTAGAAGAGTTTCAGCAACTTAACCTTAGATCACATTCAAAGATAATACGAATCATCTTGGTCCTACGCAGATTCTTCACTCAGAGATTCTTCTCTTGTCTATTTCAGGTGAAAAAGCAATTTTCCTTAGGGTGCTGGTAGGAATAATTTTCAGTTTTAAACGTCTGCTATGTACGTACATCTGCATTCCGTAGTACTCCACAATAATTAAATGCTTCACTATTTTAATTTAAAGGATGGAGTTGAAGTTAGAGGAAGGGGTCTGATTTCCAGATTACCGGAAATACTTGTCATCTTTTTAAACTAAGGCTTATAGTGCGGCATCCGACAGTTATACCGCAGAACTTTCGGTAGGTTATTGCAAAAATATGAAAGATAAATGAATTTGCTTAACGATAAAAGACCTATAGAGATTTTTGTACAGCCCAATGAGCATTAATCGTTTTTCGAGGTAAAGATGGCAGAGCAAGACAAACTTTACTTTGCTAACTACGTTACGGTTTCTGTATTAAAATGGGTGGTTGTTGAATGAGGATACAGTGCGCATGCGTCTCCTTCCTATTAGACTTACGCCAAGGATACATATTCTCCCATTATTTTGCACAGTATTTAGTGCTAAGCTACTGACGTCAGTGAAAGGTTTCAGTTACGTAATCCCTCTGATGTTATGCAGAGAGCAGATCCTGATGAAGTGGCGCAAGAACTGTGAGCGACGAAATCGGAATAATTTCATGAAAGTTATGATATGTGGAAATATGTCATTTATGTCGCAAAAAAAGAAAACACTTACGTAGCATAACATTATGCAATTCCGACTTTTAAATAACATATGATAATAAAATTTATACATGTTTTCTTAAATCAGGTAACTTTCATTGATATTTAATTCATCATAACTCTGTAATTGTTTATAATTTCATTTCTTATACCTGAGCTTAATATAAAATAAGTTATTTTTAACACTGGTATCTGAAATTGTAAACAGTGAGGTCAAATATGTACATTGGAATCATATTAATTATAGTAATTACTTATAACTTTCTAATTTGTAGTTTTGTCCTTGTCAAGAAATGCTGAAAGGACCTGATTCATTTCACTAATGCTTGAGCTTTCAGGGACGAATATTGATCCCTGTTTCCGATAAAAAAAAAAAAAAACCTGAACAAGAATAGAAAAAGGAAAAGGTGACCTTCAGGGACTATGAAATTCAGGAAGAAGAAGAATAAGAAGAAGAAGGAGGGGAAGAATGATGAAGAACGACATTCAAGATTAGCAGAACATGATGCTGGATGTCCTTTGATGATTTCACATCGGGGGAGAGAGAGAGAGAGAGAGAGAGAGAGAGAGAGAGAGAGAGAGAGAGAGAGAGAGAGAGAGAGATCATAATTACCAGGAGACAAAGATTTTTATTTCATTCTCATTCTCACTGGAAATGTTTCTGCAAATAGATAGCTGGAGGAAATTCAATATTATCCGAAAGTTGCCTCTGGAGACCAGAAATTGCATTCAGGCAATGCTCTCCGTTTTTTTTCGCAAAAATAATCTGTCTGA
>NC_089783.1:42084124-42094124 GCF_040412425.1 Macrobrachium rosenbergii | reverse complement strand
GACTTCTGATTATAAATTCTGTCTTTACAAATAAATTTTTGTATTTAGAATTTTTATAAGAGTGTTTCATTTATTGACCACCAGTGGTAGGATTAATTGTGTGCATAAGGCATAGTGATAAACATGTTTTGATCCCTGATGAAATGAATTGAGACCAGGGAAACAGTTAAAGCTGTTTGATGGAGTGATGTCCTTGTTATTAACTTGAGCATATATAGATACCTCACAAGTGTTTTGATAAAGTTAGTCTGATTTCTCACACGATTAGTAAGCTTTTTAAGGGATCACTGTTGCTTTAGAGTACTCAGTTGTATTTTATTTGTTAGGAGAGTTCAGGTGTCTTGCTGTAGTGAGGTAAGTTTGAATTCTAAGATTTGTAAGTGTAATAACCAGGTATTTGGAACACTTCGTGACGATATATATATATATATATATATATATATATATATATATATATATATATATATATATATATATATATATATATATATATATATATGTATGTATATATACGTATATATACATACATACATGGAAGTTGTGTATATATATATATGTGTGCGTGTGTGTGTGTGTGTATATATAACTTCTATTCTTTGATTAATATCAAACGAGAGATTGTTGTTAGGGTGTTTTTTGAGTCAGGCAATTATTTCACAGTTCTAAACCAGTTGCTTTTACCAGCCGTAGCCTTTATCAGATTCGAGACGACTTCATTCCAACCACGTTTACTCAGGTCTGATAAGCCTCAGTACCTGACAGAACTACAACATTGCTGAAATTCCTTACGGTCCAAATTCACTGCCTATTTACAACCGAACTCGCCCATCCGTTTTGCACCAGAGCCGGGCGAGATATTACGCAAATTCGGTGCACAAGATCGCGAAGGAAATTGGATTTTTCATTATGGTTTTCCTCTTCCTCTTGTGAAAGGGAACGGCGAATGAATATGGGGAAAGAAAAGATGAGGGAAAAACTAGGATAGATCAAAAAGAAGCGAACGCAATGGAGGGTGAGGAAAGGAAATAGAGAGAGAGAGAGAGAGAGAGAGAGAGAGAGAGAGAGAGAGAGAGAGAGAGAGAGAGACTAGAGGGTCGGAATATCCTATTTGCCGATGAAGGATTGGCATTTGAATCAATACGGCCGAGCCCAAAGTCGTCTCGCTTATGTCCTGAAATATTTCCATCGATTAATCTGTTTTTCGAGGTCCATACGAGGACGGGAGATTAGAAGGTAGAGGAATGAAGGGACAGGCACTTGGAATCTGGTGTAAATTGACTGAGGAGTTTCGAATAATCCTAAGCGCTGTTGAAAAAATTATTTATGACATTCCCATTGTTGGGGATAACGTAATTAGTTTTAGGGCCAAATATGAAAATACGTACACAAACACTCCTCTTGAATGTATGTTAGTCCGCATCCATTATCTCATGCACATGCACACACATGAACATATACAACACACACATATATATATATATATATAATATATATATATATATATATATATATATATATATATATATATATATATATATATATATATATATATATATATATATATATACAGTATATATTTATATACTGTATATATAACTATATATGTGTATGATGTGTACAATATATATATATATATATATATATATATATATATATATATATATATATATATATATATATATATAAATATATATAATGAAAAGGAATCCACAGAAACATAGAGAGGGAAAGAGAGACAGAGAGAGCCAGACAGACAGAGATCAATTTCTCCACGAGCATCAGCATACGAGAGATTGGCTGCACAAAAGGACAGCAACCCCCGCCCCCACAAAACAAAGAACAAAAATCAGGAAGATATTGCAAAATGAATTTACCATCCAATAAGATGGCAATCGAAGGAAAGTCTTCCAATGGCTCGTTCAGAATATGCCCTTGAGGTACGTATTGCTTATTGACTGGGGAATGGAAGACAAAAGTGGATGACACAAGTGGGCCGACAACAGAGGAGGGAGGACAAAGACTTGATGGGAGGGGGGGGAGAGGGGAGGGGGAAGGGAGGGGAAGAGGAGGAAGGAAAGGAGAATGAGGAGGGGGAGGCGTCTGCAAGGCTAAGAGGGATGGAAATATCGATAATGCACAATGTGTTGCCTTGAGAGACTTCATGGATAAGGAGACGACGATGCTTGCAAAGAGAGAGAGAGAGAGAGAGAGAGAGAGAGAGAGAGAGAGAGAGAGAGAGAGAGAGAGAGAGAGAAGGCCTGTGCTGCAAATCTTCAGGCAATTTACTCTCACACAAAAATAACTGTTTTAGAGGATGTATAACCCTCGTTGGTTTGCTAAATTATATTCAAGTCTAATTAAAAACATTATTTCAAGATGTTGTTCTTCGCAACTACCAAAAGAGTCTCTGATATTGCCGATCATTAAAAGTTGTCAGCTTTTACCAGTAAATTTTCTGCAAAAAAAATCAGTAAAAATTTTGCGCTCGCAGAGATTGTTGCATAAATTTCTGGTTGATTTCCTTTCATGTCAAAAGTTTAGGCACAAGTGCATTCTGCTTCGCTCGCCTCTAGTCAGTCTTGAAAATCAAGGCAAGAAGTTTTTTTTAATAAATAATAATAATAAGTAGTTTCATGAATAACAAAACTTTGAATAATCACAAACGCTAAGCAAATCCGAGCTCTATGGTTGAATCATACGAGCTTTAATTCAGGAGAGTGACCTTTCTTTTAATTAGAGCAAAGGTTAACGATAAAATTAACGTAATCTCTGCAATTCGTAGTATATATGTGACGCAATTCAATTCACTCAACGGAAATTATCTCTTATGCATCAATGAGTCCTTACAAATTTTAATCAGGCAATCTCAATACAACTAGAGAATTTTTTTTACAACCTTGCAAACACAGATTTAAGAGCTTACCACTAGACTCCAGAACAGAATTTTATTATTATAATACTTGGGCACCTGGTCAACAGATGTCACTTTATAGAACAAAAATATTGTACCGTTTCAGTGTTTGCTGATTTGCTGTTTTATTACATATTACCTCCGAAATTCTGATAAAACACTTTGCCTTAAAAGCTTGTGATCATTTGAAGCTAAACTCTTTCTCGGTTATATAATTGCTTTCAATGAATATGCATTTATTCAAAATGGAAAAGTTACACAGCAAGGGGTTAAAAGCAGCCTTTGCTTTGAAAACAGATACTGACAAAAGACAAAGAAACATTCATGAATATTTATCTCTTTATATCGATCAGAATTTCTTGGGTTCATTAATACTGCCTTCATCATTTTTGTTCTATTCATTATTATTATTATTATTATTATTATTATTATTATTATTATTATTATTTATTATTATTATTATTATTATTATTATTATTATATATGGGACTAATATGTATCAGAATTTCGGAAACACATCTGTTATCATGATTTCGATATAAACAAAACTTTGTTATAAAAATGGATTATTCCAACAAGGCTCAGAATTCGGGAGGGCCAATCATAAATCTTCCTGCCAAAATCTCTGCAGGGCATCTAAAGATATCTATCCTTTTCCTGAAAGGATGCTACTACTACTATAGCAACTATCAAACCGAGACGTAAAATTCTCTGACAATAAAACATTCCGTCAACAAGGAACGGGACGAATTTGGTTGGAATTCAACGTTGGAAATACATTTTATCTTCCTTCTGAAGATAAAATCACAAATATCAAGGCGTCTGTCTATCAAACCGAGAATTATAATTTTCTGGAAAATATGAAATTCTGTCAACAAGGAACGGGACGAATTCGGTTGGAATTCAACGTTGGAAATACGTTTTATTTTCCTTCTGAAAATAAAATCACAAATATAAAGGAGTTTGTCTTTCGGTTTGTAAAACAGTGTAATTCCACGTTACTATCTGTAATACATTTTCAGAATACTTAATCAGCTAAGTGGGATTACCTCCCAACAAATTTTTCGTATTCCGTCTTCTCATTCTCTGAGAAATATACAAGAAGAGGCTTCATATTCTCAATAGTTTGAATCTTCAACCACACGCGTCATATTAATGGAAAAAGAAGCCTCATTACAAATTAAGACACTGAAACCTCTTTAAATATAGATTTTATTCCGCTGAAACGTCTATTAAGGTGAAATTAGTAGTTGACATCTCAGAAGCTGGATTTTTAAAAATAATAAAATAGTCTTGAAAACAGATAGTTCAAGGAATCATGAAGTAACTGGGAATATTATATACTGATCAAAACAGTAAGTGTTTATTTTATTAGTTAGAGACCACTAAGAAATATAGCTCATCTGTTTCGAAGAAGTGCAAACTAGTTCATAACAAGGTACATGAAAAACTAGATAATGAAATATGTTTTTTTCTCGTATCAATGGAAATTTATTACTTTTTATAAAATGCAAGGCATTTTAATCTTTTGCATGGAAGAATGTACAGAAAAATAAGAATGGTTTGAATATTACTTATAAAAGTGTACAGTGCATGAATGGTTAACCAGTCATGGAGGAGATTGTTGATATCATTATTAAGACTAACTGATACGGAAAATAATGTTATCCATTGTAAGTACTTTTCTGGGACTGCTGACCGCGACCGGATCGGAAAAGGCTCCCAGATGTAAATAAAATAAAAGTATTTTCTTTTTCCATTCACTGACTTCGATGCTGTGATGACAAATGGAAGGTCTCACAGATGCTTATATTTTATTTTCTCATTCGAAGACATCAAAGATGATAGGATAACGAATGGAAGTTTTTTTTAGATGCTTTTATTTCCTTTTTCCCCAATTTGGGGACACAGTGATGGAAGGGCAAGTAAAATGTTTCCGGAAGAGGAAAAATCTTTCATGGTCTATACATATCTCCATTCATCTCTTTGATGAGTGACTGACGATGAAAGTGTGACGCCATCTTTGCATGGGCAACTAAAATCATCCATTGAGGTAGAAGCACGTGGCAATCAATAGCATTCTAATACTGAGGCTTATTAATCCGAGCGTGAGTGTGAGTGCGAGTTAATGTGTGTGTGTGTGTGTGTGTGTGTGTGTCTACGATTAATTGAAAGGAGAAAATAAAAAAATTATCATTTGTCTTTACTACGAGTCGTTCACTTAAAATATCGCCAAAGCCTCTTGATCATCTAATGAAAACCGACAGGACTTCAACGCTCGAAATATTGGCTATCTTCCCGAAAAGCCATTTTCGTTTCCATATAATTTCAAATACGAACTGAGTACCAATCGTCCCATCATATCAGTCAGCATAATTGAATAAAAAGCGCCGGGAAATTGGTCCGTGTTCCACCACTTTTAAACCCTATGGAGCTGTAAAGTCAAAGCGCAATGCTTCCTGTATGATATTGCTTTTGTGTCATCTTTCATTCTGGTTTTTAGTTTTCTCTACAAAAAAACTATTGTGCGGGCTTTGTTTGTCCGTCCGCACTTTTTTCTGTCCGCCCTCAGATCTTAAAAACTACTGAGGGTAGAGGGCTGCAAACTTGTATGTTGATTATCCACCCTCCAATCATCAAACATACCAAATCACAGCCCTCTAGCCTCATTAGTTTTTATTTTAATTAAGGTTAAAGTTAGCCAAAATCGTGCTTCTGGCGACGATATAGGATAGGCCACCACCGGCCCGTGGTTAAAGTTTCATTGGCCGCGGCTCATACAGCATTGTACCGAGACCACCGAAAGATAGATCTACTTCCGGTGGCCTTGATTATACGCTGTAACGGCTGTACAGAAAACTCGATTGCCCCGAATAGAGTTCGGCGCATTTTTTAATGGTATATTTTTTAATTTACAGGGAAAGTGAGTCAGCTTGAATTGCTGTTAATAGATCTCCTTTCGTTATTTAATCAATGATGACTAAATTTTGTTGCTTTTTTGAGCTTGCCACTGTTCATGAATATTCGAACCATTTCCAATTCAGAATTAAGATATTCTGTTTAATAAGTGTCACTAGATCAACTTCATCAGCTTCGAAAGGAACTTTTCGCGGCAACAGCTTTTGACTTGTGAAGTGAAACTTTAGCCTAATATAGGTTAAAGTCCTCCTGGGCCTCGCAAGGCTCAGAGGGCCAGTGCTAACTCCGGTTTCTTAGGCCGACAGCCAGTGTGGGAGAAGTCCCGTTGCCTAAGACACGTGGCCAGTGTGTTGCTAGGCCCACTGTTTAAGCCCTCAGCCCGAGGGCTGGTACCTATTTTCTTACTAACCCTCTCAGGTTTTCAGACCGCTAGGTTGGCAGGCCACCGGGTTTATGCAATGGCGCCTTCCTCAAGCCACCAGTGAGCGGCAGGATTTGAACCTCGGTCCTCTCGACTGGTAGGCGAGAACCTTACCACTGCGCACAATATAAAACTGAAACAAGAGGTAAAAAAGTTCTTTACCTTTCAAGTTGAACTTTTATGTTTATCTCTGAGTCAGTTAAAGTGTGCATCCTGAGTCTCGATTCCGTTGTGAAACTTGTCACTAACGTCATCTTTGAACTCTACTCGCGTCACTGGGGAGGGAGGAAGGATCTATTTATAGATCAGTAACACAATATTCAGCCATACACAATCAAGATGTCGTCATTCTATCGACGACGGATTTCAAACTTTATTGATTCCTTTTGAAATTCTACGGATTTCTCTAGTTGCAAAATCTGATATTTCCATTCTTGATTCTTATGGTTAGGAATCTCCAATCTGACATGTCAACACATACATGTTGTAACGGTATCTATGCATCACATAACGGCTAAAAACTTTATGACTGGCTGGCAAAGATTTGTACTGTAAGGGGGCTGCATTAAAATGTATAAATACCAACAAAAATAGACACCTCAACATGAGAGGTTATACTGAGGAAAAGATAAGAGATTATACTGATTGGCTGCTTTACGAGTCATATAAATTATAATGAATAAAAAATCCAAAAAAGGAACCACTTGAGCGTATTTAGCTTTAGCATCACAAGTTCTGCTGTGCTTTTGGCCATTTTATATTTTTCAGTGAACTATGCACTTTAAAACTTTTTGATGCACAAGCCCTATCGGTGTGCTCTTTTTCACGAGATGAAATTTGTAGAAATAAAACGTTCCACAACAGAATAAAATATTCTTGTTGCAAAAAATATACGTACTAGGCCTTGCTCATACTGCTAACTATATTGTATGCTGTGAAACGCATTTCCGCCAATTACTTGCGCTTCTGGCTGGAGAAAGTAGAAATTTCCTGTACCCAGTTATGTCGGAGATAAAAAAGGTTTAAATTACTTACACATCACCTGTTCACATGGCCAATTAGTGGAGAGAGAGAGAGAGAGAGAGAGAGAGAGAGAGAGAGAGAGAGAGAGAGAGAGAGAGAGAGAGAGAGAGAGATTTTTTCTCATATTTCAGTATGACAGTGAATGCAGCTATTAGGAAAATATATACTGCAAGTACAACAATAACTACAAAGCAGATCCAAATAATCGTTTAGATTGAGGCATCAAATAAAACAAAATTAAAAAGCACACAGCACCGGAATGCGTTGCTTTTATTGAAAAATAATTGGATTTAGACATAAAACAAACAAAAAAAAAAAACATTATAAAGCACACACCAACGGGAGGGGTTGTTTTTTAAAAACCAATTAGATTTAGGCATCAAATGAAAAAGACATTACAAAGCATACACCATCGGATGGTGTTGCTTTCATAAAAACTAATTGGATTTAGCCATCAAATGACAAAAAGACGTAACAAAGCACATACCATCGGAAGGTATTGCTTTATTTTAAAACTGATTAAAAGAAAAACCTTGATCAGAAGCAGAAAATGTTCGAAAGCTTCCAGAAGAGTGGCATTTCAGTCGGTCCCAACTAATTGACTCACATGAGGGCCATAAAGATCTAATTCTCCGCTGTCTCACGGAGCCTTTTCCTATTGGTCGAGGACTGGAGGCCATTCACCAAAGGAAATAACCGCAATTTTCAACAGAGTGAGAATCTTTTATCTCTCTGGTACTCACTCTTATGTTCCGGGGATTAAGCTTTGAATGGAAATACTAAGCCTGTTACCTACTTATCAAGAGATGTAGAATGAAGTAGAGGAGATAATGGCTATGAAAGAAAGGATGATCGAGAAATTACTTAAAATCTGCATCAGGTTTATCATCCCATACCCCAGTGCTTCCTATGACAATTTTGTCTGAAATTTGTCCATGTACTTGTGTCAATTTCTTTTCGTCGTTTTCGCTTTCTGTAAAAGAAAACTATTGCGCCGGCTTTGTCTGTCCGTCCGCCCTCAGATCTTAAAAACTGCTGAGGCTAGAGGGCTGCAAATTGGTATGTTGATCATCCACCCTCTAGTCTCAGCAGTTTTTATTTTATTTAAGGTTAAAGTTAGCCATAATCGTACTTCTGGCAGCGCTATAAGTATCAACAACATGGGCCACCACCGGTCCGTGGCTGGGTTTCATGGGCCGTGGCTAAGAGTTCTATGGGCCGTGGCTGAGGCCACCAACGGACAGAAAACTCGATTGCGCTAAAGAAACTTGGGCGCATTTTTTATTTGTTTATTTTCTTCACATAAGTCATTGCTTCATTGAGAGCATATATTAGTTCCCACAACTGATTCTCGTCGAAGGACTTATAAACTCATGCCGATGTTGTTAGAAGATGCCTCAAATATGACTGTTTACCAGACAGAAAATACACATAAAAAGTGCTGGCGTTTCTGTCTGATGCTTATATCTTTAATATAACTGTATTCACCTTCCCTTCCATTTACATTATTCAGAGTCAAAGAACGTCAAAGCAAATGTCACACGATGCTCAACATAAATTTCACATCATCCTTTGTATTCCTTTTAAATCCATGCAGCATTAAAAAGAAGAGAAAACTATTAAGTCATTCTTCTGAATGTAAAAGGTCAAGCTACTCTCATGTATATCATACGCTTGGCTTTTCGGTTAATAATTTCATGCAACAACTCTTTTATCTATCTCATTCTTTGCTTTGCGTCAACCTTCGAGTTGATATGACAACCGCATAGACATTTAATCTTAATACCGATGATAAAGAAAGAGCTGGGTCTTCTTACCTACCGTTTTTCTAATGCGGAAAATCACAACTGAGGTTAAAGCAGAACATTTGTCGTCCCGTGCAACAGCCATCAACTGAAATCTTATCGGGAAATGAGACTCATCGACAATCCTTCATTGCTTTGAACATGTGCGGAATCGAGAATATACCATAGGTCTCTCAAGTCCAACGATCCAAACAATACATCCAGTGTTAAAACGTTTCTTAATAATGTGGTTTAGATTATAATTAATCCAGTATAGAACTTAAAACGCATATATATATATATAATATATATATATATATAGATTATAATTAATATATATATATATATAATATATATATATATATATATATATATATATATATATATATATATATATATATATATATATATATGTATATGTATATATATTTATATATATATATATATATATATGTGTGTGTGTGTGTGTATATATATATATATTACATGATCTAATTTCTTATTTATATATGTCACACACTATACAATTCTTTCTAAGAGTCATTGTACCCTTTCACTCTAAAAACTCATCTGCGGAATGCGACATACAAATGAATACCTTTCTGCCAAGTATTACTTTTCTCTCCCTTTTTAATCATACCTTTATCCAATTCGGAGTGCATGATTACTTTCTCTCTCTCTCTCTCTCTCTCTCTCTCTCTCTCTCTCTCTCTCTCTCTCACACACCACGCCTTTGTATTTAATGCAAAACTTTTGTTCTTAACGAGATTCTTATAAAACTTATGGCATGGTAATAAATTATGATAATGTGAAGGTAATTTTATCATAGCATAGAGCTCTATTTACTATCCTTCAACTCAGCAATATTAAACATTTCACAAAGATGTTGACTGATGACCCTATTAGCAAAAGGACAAAAGATTTGATTAAATTGAATATATA
>NC_089783.1:42066624-42079124 GCF_040412425.1 Macrobrachium rosenbergii | reverse complement strand
AGTAAGGACAGAGTAAAATATGCATAGGACAAGGCGGTGCACCGAGGGTACCAAGGATGCCTTGAACACACGATTTTACGTAATTACTCAAACACTGGAATTTTCGTAACACTGCAATAACAAGGCGAGGTTAATACGGAAATACTGGCACTCAGAAACGAAATAGGACGTTTAGTACGAGAATTAAAACAGTGTGACAGAATGAAGAAACCTTTGCAACAGATCACTTTACCTTATAAAAGAGGTGGCTTCAGCGTGGGTAATGGCGGCGGAGGAGGGCTAAATGGCTTTGCTGGTAAGAATACTAAGGCCCCCCTACAAGATAGGACCACGTGGTAGGAGCATGGTGCTCTAAAGGAGGCGGGAATGCAAAGGGAGGATGGTGACTCACTCGCGTCCAGATATGTCTCTAACTTCTCGTTCCTTCGGTCAGGCCTTTTAATACCTTGGCTCAGGTATTATGATGCTTCCCTGTGCAGATGGGGTTAGTGTCTTTCCTCTATGCATGCGCATCGTTTGAATCGGGGTCACCGCATGGTGAGCCAATTCCATGTGTTTTCCTCTCTCTCTCTTAATCTGCACCGCCAGCTCTATTCTGCCTTCAGCCAGGCTTAATCTCCTCACAGCCTTGTGTCCTGAAACAAGGGCTTCCCACAGTCACAAGTTCAAAAAGAGAAAGTGGGTAGAGGTAAACAGAGTGCAATTAACGTGTTTTAAGGGGCAATACTCCTTTAGCCCTTCCTTGTCAGGCAGTGCTAAGCAATGCACTGTATTTTTACTTCTCAGTTTTAAGTTGATCTTTTGGTAGCTTGGATGCTTGGGAAGATATAGCAATATATATATAACTGTAATACCCACAGTGTACTTTTCACTTCTCGATATCTATACACGTTTAGGATACGCTTGTACATACAAACCCTAAAATCATAATGATATACATATATATATATATATATATATATATATATACACAAACTAAAGCTACTAATTATTCTTTACCAGATACATATGTATTTGCAATAACACATTGTCCTCTCAACTAGTCAGTTTCATATCACTTTTTGGATACTTCATTACAAAGCCTAAGATCCAAATGGAGGAATATGAAGTAATTATGACGTTCGTTATGTCAATAAAATACAAAAACTTCCTATGATCTATTTCTTTTTCTTTCTACGAAAGAGTAAATATCCTCCACAGAAAGAGTAATCCACCAGACCCTCCACAGCCGTTTAATCGATCCTCGACCATTGTAGGTAGATACTCGAGGAGGTACGCCACAAATTCGTGTTCCAGTCCCTTAGCAACAAATATTGATTTGTGTTGATATTTACGTCAATATTTTCTGTTGTCTATTCTTTCGGCTTTGGCAGACTTAATATTTAATGAAAG
This sequence comes from Macrobrachium rosenbergii, assembly GCF_040412425.1. Lineage (NCBI taxonomy): Eukaryota > Metazoa > Arthropoda > Malacostraca > Decapoda > Palaemonidae > Macrobrachium > Macrobrachium rosenbergii. The sequence goes on along the minus strand of NC_089783.1, from coordinate 42,077,732 downwards.
ATTAACGAAACATATATGTATATATATATATATATATATATATATATATATATATATATATATATATATATATATATATATATATGTGTGTGTGTGTGTGTGTGTTATTATTTATATATATTTGTATATATATATATATATATATATATAATACACACCACACACACACACACACACACACACACACACACACATATATATATATATATATATATATATATATATATATATATATATATATATATATATATATATATATATAAAGAGGCTAACGAGACTAACAATCCCATACACGATCGTTGAAATCGAATGTCTGTTTGCCGTTTGTAATTATCCTAATACTATTGTCATTTATTAGCTGTAATATGTTTATTTAGTTTACCACGGGTACAGGCAAACCGATGATCATAAGTGACTAGGATCACATGACGGTATTCCTGATGGAGGCATGCGACAGAAGAACTTTTATACCTAATCTACATTTTGAGTGTGATACACTCTTGATTCTCACAAATTAGTGATGGTGTCACAAGATTTCAGAAACCAGTACAAAGCTCTGAAAGTGTTTGCAACAGGAGAAATTCGACAGTAAATGGAACAATGAATAATATGAACGTTAGAAAAATGGGAGGAAATGATTTTAAAGAGGAAATTTGGAAAATAACGAATGATAAGAAGTAGAAGCAGCTCTTTTATTAAGGATATATATATATATATGTATATATATATATATATATATATATATATATATATATATATATATATATATATATATATATATATATATATATATATATATATATATATATATATATATATATATATATATATATATATATATATATATATATATATATATATATATATATATATATATATATAATATAAATATGTGTGTGTGTGTATAAGCGTGTATGTGTGCGTTTGTGTAGGGAGAGTGATTTTATTTGAAAAAGTTCCTTAAAGTTCGGTAGTGAAGATTATCAGAGAACATTTCTTCTTTGTTTGTGCTACACGTCATCATCATACCACTTATCTTCTGAGACATCGGGATCTCAGCGTCTTCATTGCCAAGGCAGGAGACAGACTTCTGAGGCGAAAGTTATACATTTTCCCTTTGGTTTGCGTGTTGTTCGAGAATTTCCTTAGGTTTTCGTGCTGTTCGAGAATTTCCTTAGGTTTTCGTACAGTTCAAAAATTTCCTTAGGTCTTCGTGATGTTCGAGAATTTCCTTAGGTTTTCGTGCTGTTCGAAAAATCTTTAGGTTTTCGTGCTGTTCGAAAATTTCCTTAGGTTTCCGTACTGTTCGAAAATTTCATTAGGTTTTCGTGCTGTTCGAAAATTTCATTAGGTTTCCGTGCTGTTCGAAAATTTCATTAGGTTTTCGTGCTGTTCGAAAATTTCATTAGGTTTCCGTGCTGTTCGAAAATTTCATTAGGTTTCCCGTGCTGTTCGAAAATTTCCTTAGCTTTGTACTGTTCGAAAATTTCATTAGGTTTTCGTGCTGTTCGAAAATTTCATTAGGTTTTCGTGCTGTTTGAAAATTTCCTTAGGTTTCCGTGCTGTTCGAAAATTTCCTTAGGTTTCCGTGCTGTTCGAAAATTTCCTTAGGTTTCCGTGCTGTTCGAAAATTTCCTTAGGTTTCCGTGCTGTTCGAAAATTTCCTTAGCTTTCCGTACTGTTCGAAAATTTCATTAGGTTTTCGTGCTGTTCGAAAATTTCATTAGGTTTTCGTGCTGTTTGAAAATTTCATTAGGTTTCCGTGCTGTTCGAAAATTTCCTTAGGTTTCCGTGCTGTTCGACAATTTCCTTAAACTGTTCGAAAATTTCATTAGGTTTTCGTGCTGTTCGAAAATTTCATTAGGTTTTCGTGCTGTTCGAAAATTTCATTAGGTTTCCGTGCTGTTCGAAAATTTCATTAGGTTTTCGTGCTGTTCGAAAATTTCCTTAGGATTCCGTGCTGTTCGACAATTTCCTTAGGTTTCCGTACTGTTCGAAAATTTCATTAGGTTTTCGTGCTGTTCGAAAATTTCATTAGGTTTTCGTGCTGTTCGAAAATTTCATTAGGTTTTCGTGCTGTTCGAAATCGTCGGGATTTTTGGAAATCTTTGTTCAGAAGATGAATTGTGATAAGTTCGCCAAAAAAGAATTGTGATGTCAAAAGAGAGAGCGAGCTGCCAGGAGAGAGAGAGAGTGAGAGAGAGAAGAGAGAGAGAGAGAGAGAGATGGAATTCGCTCATTCAATTGCATTTCTCAGTGATTCCTTCAACCACGCTCAGAATTCCGAAGTGGAGTCAGAAAGGAATGTAACCGAACGAGCGGGTTAAGGGATTTGAAAGATAAGTTTCTTTCACAAGAATTTTAATTACTGGTATATGAAATTCAATGCGTATTAGGCGCAAAGTGCAAGGTTGAAAATAACGCAAAGAAAGTTAGGAACAAAATCATTAATAAATCTGTTTTTAAACGATATTATACCACAGGAATGGACTAATTATGGATGCAAATTTTGGATGAAAATATTTCAAAAAGAAGGGCGTTTTAAGGTAAATTATTCAGTTTATTTTCGTCTCATTCAAAGTTGCTTATATTATAGCTTATGAAGCGAGGCTCATTTACAAATTAACTTATTTTCCTGTGATTCATTTGATTATTCGACAAAAAAGATTAAAAGCTCAGTTACGGAACACCATCTGTCCAACCTAGGAACAAGAGATAAAAAAAAATCATACTTGTAGAAGAAATTACGGATATGTCGATTACCCAAACACTTGAATAAATTAGTTTATTCTTTGAAGTGTGCCTCCAAGGCACAGTTAACGGAATAAAGGCCTAAGATTTTTCTAAAAAAACATTTTAAAGATCATGTTCAACAGTGTTTTAGTTTTCTGTAAAAGAAATCTATTATGCCGGCTTTTTCCGTCCGCACTTTTTTCTGTCCGCCCTCAGATCTTAAAAAACTACTGAGGCTAGGGTACTGCAAATTGCCATGTTGATCATCCACCCTCCAATCATCAAACATACCAAATTAGAGCCCTCTAGCCTCAGTAGTTTTTATTTTTATTTAAGGCTAAAGTTAGCCAATTATGGTGCTTCTGGCAACGATATAGGTCAGGCCACCACCGGGCGATGGTTAAAATTTCATGGGCCGCGGTTCATACAGCATTATACCGAAACCACCGGAAGAAAGGTTTTCGTGGCCTTGATTATACGCTGTAGCGGCTGTACAGAAAATTCTATTGCGCCGAAGAAACTTCAACTCATTTTTTACTTGTTCATTTAGTTATAAGTGACTGGTAGACTTCATAATACTTATTCCATTTAAAAATTGTCTGCATAAAGCTGAAAGGAACAGTATTTAGCGGAGTTTCCAGATATTTGGAAAGTATTGCAAAACTTTTTAATTCCGGGGGAACTGTCAGCTTGAATATGTTGTCGATAATACATAGATTATTCTTACAGATGGCTTGAAGTAATCTCTGGAAATGATGAAACCATGTTTTCACTCACTAATTTTCATAAATGGCTTTGACTCATAAGGCAAGGTGGTACCTCCTCTTTTCAACCTAAGGAAATCAGATATACAAACTCTATTCCAGAAGAGCTCCATCATCACAAACGCGTAAATCTGAGCAGAAGTTTCAGGTATGAAGTTTTGGACAAGAATTACCTTTACTATTTAAATCTGAAATTCTAAAATACTACGCCCTCCCTTCAACTCCAATTGAAATGTACTTCGACCTTTTGCATATTCGCCCTTTGATGTGGGAACTCTGGCGTCAAGGAAGATTCGCGAATTAACGAAGCGTTTTTATCTCTAGAGATACTGTTCCAGATCTCGTATCAATTAACGAAGCGTTTTTATCTCTCGAGATACTGTTCCAGATCTCATATCATCTCATTTCCGCGCAGAAATCGAACTTTCCCTTTAGACAGTTAACAACGACAATGGTATTAATTGGGTTTTCATTATAAGCTCATTTCTTCATTCAACTCCGACTTACTTGTCCGTCGACATTAATTACAAGTTCTTATCCATAATCTCAATTAATCAAACTTCCATTCATTAACGCATCAAATGACGTCGTAATTATCTTAATCTCTTCTCGAGAACTTTAAAACTATGAATGGCATCACATCACTGCTAATCTAACGGTATGACGTGACAGACAAGGCAGAACATATTATACGATGTGATATTGGAACGTAAGAACAATGAGGAGGAGGAGGAAGAGGAGGAAGAGGAGGAGGAGGAGGAGGAGGAGGAGGAGGAGGAGGAGGAAGAGGAGGCGGAGGAGGATGAGGGGGAGGAGGAGGAGGAAGATGGGACTGGTAGGAGGAGAATGTGCAAGGAAGAAGGAGGAGGAGGATGCGGAAACAGATGGCGGACAAATGAAAGAGATAGTAGGAGAAAAAATGAAAGAGAAAGAAGGAAAAAATGAGAGAAAGTAGGAAAAAATGAGAGAAAGTAGGAAAAAGGGAAGAAAAAGGCAGGAAAAAAAAACTGAAAGAGGAAGTAGGAAAACAAATAAAAGAGAGAGTAGGCAAACAAATGAAAGAGAAAGCAGGAAAGCAAATGGAAGAGGAAACACGAAAAAAATGAAAGAGAAAGTAGAAAAACAAATGAAAGAGAAAGCAGGAAAACAACGGAATGCGGGAATACAAAAACAAATGAAAGAGAAAGCAGGGAAGCAAATGAAAGAGAAAGTAGGAAAACAAACGCAAGAGAAAGTAGGAACACAAAAGAGAAAGCTGGAAAACAAATGAGAGAGAAAATACGAAAACAAATGAAAGAGAAAAGAGGAAAACGAACTGAAGAGAAAGCAGGAAAACAAACGAAAGAGGAAACAGGAAAACAAATGAAAGGGGAAACAGGAAAGCAAATGAAATAGAAATAGGAAAACAAATGAAACACCGTTAAAGTTTACTATAATCTGAATGTTCGGGGTGACCGAATCAACTTATGGGAACAATAGAGGTGGTATTTCGAAAGCGACACTTGAGACTCTCACTCTTTTCCTTCCAGAAGGGAAAAACAGTCTAATAAAAACCGTATTGACTTGAATGGAAATTTTCTGAGAAAGATACCTGATCAAAGGAAGTGATCTTGAATGGCTTTTCTTTTTATTACCAGATACCAATAAATTTAGGAGAGAGAGAGAGAGAGAGAGAGAGAGAGAGAGAGAGAGAGAGAGAGAGAGAGAGGCTCCACCACATTTTAAAAGAAACCCCTCCCTCCCTCCCACCTTCACTGGGAACCTCAGTTAAGTGAATTCAGAGTTAAAACATCACAGTGACAGACGGCCCTAAAAGGATTTACTGTCAGAGAGAACGTTCATCACTTTCACGGTCCGGATTTACTCCTTCCATTCATCTGAATCAGAGCGTGATTCTTGCTTTTCTTTTTATAACATTGTTTCCATAGTGACAAGAGAGCCGTAGGTGCTGCAAACTTTCGTCGGGTTTATATTAAGTTAAAATGTGCGTTAGCAATGAAACTCGGCAGTAAAAGAGGATTAAAAACTTATATAATGATCATTGAATGGAACATGTCTGAAAAGACATAAGAATAACTTTGTCGCTGCAGGTTAGAACAATCGTGTGTGGAAACAGTGGAAACAGAAGGAAACTGCGAACGAATGGGATGAGAGAACTAAACATGGAGGTCAAGACAGTGACCTTTATCCCGGAAACTTTGTTTAAAATGTATTTTGCTCCGGTGAGATGTAAGTCATAATGATCTTGTTTGATATCCGTTGACGCCAAAAAATATAATATATATATATATATACATACATACATGTATATATATAATTATATATATATATATATATATATATATATATATATATATATATATATATATATATATATATATATATATATATATATATATATATATATATTTAAAGATCACATACCCGATTACCGAACGAAAGAAACTTTTGGGTCTGACAATCTGATGGATTGTTGTCTTTTATATATATATATATATATATATATATATATATATATATATATATATATATATATATATGTATATATATATTATATATACATATATGTATATATATTATATATGAATAATTAAAATATGAGTTACGCATGACGGTCAAATTCGTAATCTTATCTCTAACTACAATAACAACACGAATGAGCACAGACATTTTAAAAATACAACAATTCTCCACTTCTGCACAAATCGTTATGAATTCTGCACAGAAAACAGGTGAACAGATAGACAAGGTAAAGCGACATAAAGATTTCCAGGAACCATTATAATTACTCCAGGAGCCGAGATTCATGAAAATACATTTCCTGGCATTAAACAGGGGTTGTGAGATATGACTGGGAGGAAACGAAATAATTCCAAGAGGTGTAATTTATGACTTGTGTGAAGCATAAAGATACTTTTAGCGAGAAAAAGAGCTCTGAAATTTATAGGATATGCGAAAGGGAAAGGGAAATCTTGCAAATTCAGGAGTGACCTTTTATTCGCCCGCTGTACCTCGAAGATTAAAATGAATTTACTAAAGTTTCATTTCTACTAATAGTTATATTGTGTTATAAACACAGTTGTACTATGTTATACTGTGTTATAAACACAGTTATACTGTGTTATACAGTTATACTGTGTTATAAACACAGCAAACGAAGACAGCCAACCACTCATATAATTTTTTTTTTTTTTAGAAAATCGACTGTTACTTAACGATTTTAATACCTCTTTCCAAGCTCTATTTAGAGTTTCACGTCCTCCTCGTGACTGAAAAACGACTGATATAACGAGTGATACATGTCACAGTTTGTTAATGTTATAGCCAGGAAGCTCTGCAAAAAATTATATGCTTTAGAAGAATTTCAAGAAGTATTTTTATCTAGAACAGCCGATCTCAGCAAAACGAAAGAAAAAAACTTAATAACCGTAGCAGTAAATGTTATTACTGTATCTGTTCAGGATTAAGCGTTACTAATGCTTCAGTAATAACACGCTCTCTTCCTCTCTCTTTACACACAGAAAATATATTTTTTGTCCAATTGGAAACACCATAAGCCTTTTTTTATGGTTCTTAACACATGCATGTCCGTACAGTGACAGATTTCCATGCATTTTATATGTAATTTTTAACACTGAAAGGAATTACGATTTAGTTTGGTATAGGTAAAACATTCATATGTTGGATTGTGAATCAAATGATTTGTCTTAACCACTGTGTTAAGCAACTTGTAGTACCTTGATATCATCAAATCTAATTATCAAATGATTTGATACAGTCCTCTATATTATACAGTTAATTATCGATTTCATGTCTGGTGTTTGAATGAAAAATGATAAGAATTTACTAATCGGGAGAATTATCTAACTTCATTAACTTTAAAAAGTGACTCATGAATTCTGGCTTTTTATCTTGAGCCTTTGGAGAGTTCACAGGCATATGATGAAGTTTGAGGCATCCAAGATTAGTATGTTTCACTATATTTTTGTAATTAAAATACCTTGTACTTACTTATACTTATATTATAATTAAAGGAAATAAGAGGCATCCGACGGTTGTTGATACACCAGTTTTACAACTTGTGTGGTAAGAGTCCCAAAAGATTTATAAAACTACAGAATTACAATCAACCATATTTTCCCTAGTTTTAAAAACTCAAGATTTCTACAAGCTAGGGTAATCTTGTACTTGAAAAAACTAATATATTGTTCATTAATCAAGGGAAATCTAACGATTCCAGCAAACACCGTATATTTAATATCTACTGGACTTGAGTTAACTAAACAGTAATGACAGTATATTTAAGTTTCGAAAACCATAGTTTATCCCAAAAAACTCCTCATTTTCTCTCTCTCTCTCTCTCTCTCTCTCTCTCTCTCTCTCTCTCTCTCTCTCTCTCTCTCTTCAAGACTTCGAAAAATGAACAGCATGCTTCATTTTGACACTTAGTTTCCGACATGGCCCGATGCCAACATGACCCGACTTTCCGCAACATAACAATTCTTTTTTAAGAGGAAAGAAGATGCATGGGCCCATGTACCTTATCTCATATTTATTTACATCTGTTCGAATATAAATACACGTTGTTCATCCCTATGTATTTAAGCAAGCATCTACATATAAAATATATAATATGTACATACATATATACATATATATATACAAATATTTATATATACATATACATATATATATATATATATATATATATATATATATATATATATATATATATATATATATATGCTTACATAAATACATAGGGATGAACAGTGTGTATTTATATTCAAGCAGTGTAAATAAAATAATGTATATAGAATATATATATATATATATATATATATATATATATTTATTTTGTATATATATATATATAATATATATATATATATATATATATATATATATATATATATATATATATATATATATATATATATATATATATATATATATATATATATTACACACAATTACCGCTTAATAATGAATTACCACACCCGTGAATTTTTTATAATCACAAAGATTGTTCTACAAAAATCCATTAATATCGAATTTACTTTACCTTGGGGATAACTTATGTCCAGAGGAAATTACCTAGAACAGTTAAGTGCCAGGGTTCGAACCTATGTATTTTTGGTTTTGATACAGAGATTGACAGTCACTTAACTTTCTTGGCCTGTCCGGATTCTAACCTATGTCTTTTGGTTTTAGTTATCAAAATGCAAAAGGCACAGGTTCGAATATTTATATATATATATATATATATAGTATATAAATATATATATATATATATATATATATATATATATATATATATATATATATATATAGTATATATATATAAAAATATATAAATAACAGAAAAAAGACATTACTTTTATTTGGTCTCTGGTAAGGCTTACCCAGAATTCCTAGTAGTACCACACCAAAACTCTGTTCCCGGCGAAAGTTACCCGAGTTAGAAACCAGATTAGCTGACACAACCAATGGTGTTATTTTTCTCCCTGACAAACAATTTTTTCCTGCCTTTACACAACTAAACCTTTCGTAGACCTAGAATAGAGTACGTTCCCATGAACATACAAATTCTCTAATTATTTCTCACTTACGTTAGGTAAGAGTAATACACAATTTATCACGGTGAATTGATCAGAATATTGCGGTAAAGATATGCTCATAGTGTACATATGAGTAACGCTTCTTTAGTCTCTCTCTCTCTCTCTCTCTCTCTCTCTCTCTCTCTCTCTCTCTCTTTATATATATATATATATACAAACACATGCATACGTATGTATATATATGTATATATATATATATATATATATATATATATATATATTAGTTGCAGCTACTATATTTGAATTTGAAGGTAACTCTTTTCAACAAAAGGCCGGCGTTTCCATATATTTTTTAATATACCATGTTCTGTAACAGGAAATTCATTGTCGACTTTACTTAACACACACACACCTATATATATACATATATATATGTATATATATACATATGCATATATATATATGTGTGTGTGTATGTTTAACGTTATCAAGATATTACCCCCAAAAAATGGCTTCAAACTACCATTGTCGTCTTCATGGCTCGAACCTTCAAGTTGGATAATTATAAACTGACGAATAGGTTATTCCACTGATTCCCTTACCTCATTCTCTTTCAATATTCGAGAGTAAAGGACGCTGCAAAATAACCTTAGTTGTTAATCGCTATTAAAATCTCCTATCAGTACGCAACAACCAACTGTTACTTTTCTTACGTTAAATTTATCTGGAAGGATGAGGTGTATGTTTTTTTTTAACCTAACTAAGGGGAACCCAATAATTTCTGTTAAAGTAAGACATAAAATGACATAAAAAGAATACAGATTGTATAGGCTATATAGAAAATTATATTTAATATATATTCACAAACAGATAAGTAAAAACGCACGTGCTCAAATGTACACATACATTCTCTCTCTCTCTCTCTCTCTCTCTCTGTCTCTCTCTCTCTCTGTCTCTCTCTCTCTCTCATGATAATGAGACATGGATTAGTTGCAATAAACGACGTCGAAAGAATAATTTCTTTCTGCGACATTATCGTCATTCGGAGTTGAGTGAACCTCTTTATTGTCGTCATCGCTTTCTCCCTTGTTTGCCGATCACTGGCATCGTTGATAAGCACGAAAGGTTATTTTGTTTGCTCGCATTTCGTTTTCGTAGAAGAAAGAGGCTAGGAGCTTTGTATACGTGCACAAAACAGTATGTAACTGGGAGTTGGCACCCACGTTTAAGACTGATCTCCAGTAAAGGTTGTTTAATTTCTGGTCTGAGTTTATGCTTCTCTGTGAAGTGCTGGGAGATAGTTTTCTATGTTATGTGGCACTAAAGAACAATAAAATTCATATCAACAGTATTAACAAAGTCTGTATTTCGTTGGGTATTCCATAAGCGTGTTGTCATTTTCTTGCTGTTGTCGGACTTCTCAGTCCCAGAGGTCCTTTATTCCTCACAGCGTTGGACTGTGGACCAGCCTCCCAGAGGATGGTGTGCAATTAGAACTTCAGAAGTTCAAGCAAAGATGCAGTTTATAACTAGCCTAACATAATACAAATCGTATTTTAATATTTTTCTCACATTTTTATGTTATTTATTTATTTATTTACTTGTTAATTTATCTGTTTTTTCTAATAACTGATCTCTTCTTTCTGTTTTTCCCACTACCTTCTGCTAAATATTTCGAATGAACATCATATTCTTCGGAAGCTTGAATTTCAATTCAGTGGCCGCTGTGGGCTTGTTCCATATGAATATGGTGAATTCTTCTGAATAATAATAATAATAATAATAATAATAATAATAATAATAATAATAATAATAATAATAATAATAATAATAATAATAATCTGATCAAATCATTTCTTTCTGCTCTTACCCAACTGCCAGGAGCAGGAGTAAATGTCGGAGTCTCATTTATGAAAAATCTACTCCACGATTTTTTTTCTAAGCAATCAATATTTCCCCGGAACGTCTACGGTACACAATAAGCAAACCTCTCTCTCTCTCTCTCTCTCTCTCTCTCTCTCTCTCTCTCTCTCTCTCTCTCTCTCTCTCC
>NC_089783.1:42009124-42061624 GCF_040412425.1 Macrobrachium rosenbergii | reverse complement strand
ATTGTGGGTTGCTGTTACTGATGCGATTCCTGTTCAGGAGTTCGTACCCATTCTACTCAGGCGGGAGTTAGGAGCTAATCTGGATTCTAGAAATAATAAAGTTTCTTCAGTGAAGTAGCCAGCCAGTCAAGATGGCTTAGCCTGTAACGCCTAAATGTTTCTTTTTCAGAATCTGCTTCAAGAAAATTTTAAGAGAGAGAGAGAGAGAGAGAGAGAGAGAGAGAGAGAGCTACGACTGCGTTCAGAATTACTGAAAAGCAGAATATTTGCTGTGCCAAATAAATTTTCACGTTTCCGCAAAAAGGAGCCCATGAAAGAAATGAAGGCCAAATTTTTCACTGAACCAAGAACGAATCGTTGGGAAATAACCCAACCTTTCATCACGCAGTTGCTTTTTGAGGGATGGTACTACGTCAGTTTATTTTGTGGAACGGTGTTTTCACGGTGACACTCGTATGAAGAGATCATTTTTGTTTGTTTTATTTTTTGTTTTATTATTTTTCATTCGATTATTATTATTATTATTATTATTATTATTAAAACAGTTTAAGCAGACCACTGAGCTGGCTAACAGCTCTCATAGGGCTGGCCCTAAGGATTTTTCAGTCGAAATGAGAAAAAAAGACTTGCGCTTGCTTATCTGTAATTCTGTGTGTGTGTGTGTGTGTGTGTTTTTTTTTTTTACATTATCAGGATATAAATGTTTAATCAATTATGTCATACTTATCTGATATACTTATATATACTTCATTATGGTGATTTACCAGATGAATTAACGAAACTCTGTCTTTGGTTAGAAAGTTGATCATTAAATTCATAGATTGTATCCCGAATACAGAAATTAGTGCAAATCATTTGAACAGGAGACAAGTGCAATAGTATATAGTGAATGTGATAAAGATAGTGAGGATTCTATGTATGCCCCCATGACAATTTCTTGATCATTTCAACTGAAATTTTCCAAAGGTAAACTAACATTATTTCGGTTCCGAATACCAGTTTGAGCCTCTATAATGTCAGATACGTATTCACGTCAACCCAGGTCACAGAGTTGAGTTCTGGGTAGCCAACACAAAACAGTTTTTAGTGCTTAGGCATTATTGTCGTAGAAAAGCTAGGATTAGTACTGGAACATACACACACACACACATACTTTCATTTATATACATATATATATATATATATTATATATATATATATATATATATATATATAGATACATATATGTATATAGATATATACATATATATATATATATATATATATATATATATATATATATATATATATATATATATATTATATGGAAATGAACACACGGGAAAGTGCTTCACAGAAATAAATTTCTGACTCACCAAGGGACCGAACCCCGGTCTTTCGAGTGAGAGTCCAGGGCATTAGCAATTCGGGCACGAAGGTCATAAAAGGAAAAAGAAGCGGCCTTGCCATCAGAACAGTGTGAAGCGGAAAATTATGCTTCCGTTTGCAAACCTTTTAAGCTCCCCATCATTAATGCTTTAATCAGGATATTTCCAGTTCCCGGGGAATCTAGTTCCCCCGAGTCAAAGGCTGGTCTCTGAGACCTTGAGCACAAGGCAAGACCATGATTAATATCTCGGTGAGGTCCTTGATGAAAATCATAACTTGCCCTCCAGTCGGGAGTTGGGAAGGTATAGTGTGTGAGATGGCGGTGTGGGCTGTCCTAAGATTAATTCCCCTTCCGTTTTGCTAAGTGATTCAGAATGTAATAATCTGACACTTTTACTACTTCAGCCCGACTACCATTACCGCAGCAAAAACAGATAATACTACTAATAATATTACTGTTAATACTTACGTAAGTAAAAGTCAAGGCCATGATATCTAATGGTGTTGGGGGCGTGTCTTGTATTGAGGCATTCATAATAATATTAATAATATATAATAATAATAATAATCATCATCGTCATCATCATCATCATAATAATATTGTTTACTTCTTTTCGTATAGAATTTTTCAAAGCATACATTCCGATGATATATATACAGTATATATATACAATAATACATTTATATGTATATATATATATATATATATATATATATATATATATATATATATATATATATATATGTCAACGAAATGTATGCTTAAAAAAATTCGATACGAAAAGTAAACAATATTATTATTATTATTATTATATTATTGATATTATTAGGAAATGCCTCTATACATGACACGCCCCCAACACCGTTAGATGTTATGGCCTTGACTTTTTCTTATGTAAGTATTAACAGTAATATTATTAGTAGTATTAGCTGTTATTGTTGTGGTAATAGTAGTAAGGCTGAAGTAGTAAAAGTGTCAAATTATTACATTCTGAATCACCTAGCAAAACAGAAGGGGAATTAACTGCTATCATACGATCAAGATATCACCATAACGAACGATAATTTAATCGCTTATGACCCAACTTAGAGTAAAAAGACAGTTAATAAGAATTAAAGAACTCTAAAACCTCATATATACTGTTTAATTACCAGAGTACTGTTCTTATTTCGTAAATACTTATATAAACTTGTCTTCAGAGGGAATGTGGGTTAATTGGTAACCCGTGGAAAATGTATAATCTGTTCTTAGGTAATGATTTAATCATAAAAATTAACGTAGAGACTGGTTTATATAATAGCACTAGTTCCATTAAATCTTACGTTAATGTAGATATTTCAAGTTAATCGGATTAAAATACTGTTACGTTACACAAAAAAAACTGTCTGATATCCTCCCGGATACGAATCTCTCTCTCTCTCTCTCTCTCTCTCTCTCTCTCTCTCTCTCTCTCTCTCTCCATTGTCCTTGAAATTCTATTATTACACCTCTCTCTCTCTCTCTCTCTCTTTCTCTCCGTTGCCCTTGAAATTGTTATATTATCACACTTCAGTGTCTCTCTCTCTCTCTCTCTCTCTCTCTCTCTCTCTCTCTCTCTCTCTCTCTCTCTCCCCGTTGTCCTTGAGAGTCTGTTATATTATTACAACCTTTCGGTCTCTCTCTCTCTCTCCATTGTCCTTGAAATTCTGCTATCTCTCTCTTTCTCTCCACTGTCCTTGAAATCTGTTATATTATTACACTTCGGTGTTTCTCTCTCTCTCTCTCTCTCTTTCTCTACATTGTCCTTGAAATTCTGCTTTATTATTACACTTCTCTCTCTCTCTCTCTCTCTCTCTCTCTCTCAACATACAATTATGCACATGCCTTCAATGATAATTAACATAATTCCTTCGCGACGATAAACACTGAATTCTCTATGGAAAATGGTATTCGCCCAAGTCTAGTCGACAATATTTATTCGCGTCAAGAATATTCACACTGCCACTGTTCACAAAGCTATTTAAACACCCTATGACTGACAATCATCCCTTTCCCGTAATCAATATTCGTCCCATCTCAGTGTTCGAGGAGCTCAGGTAATCGTCTGGATTTGAGGCAATAATGGTAACAAGATGAAGCAGCATCATCCAGATTCCCATGCTGCCTTTAACTGAGACACGCTCGACAGAGAGAGAGAGAGAGAGAGAGAGAGAGAGAGAGAGAGAGAGAGAGAGAGAGAGAGAGAGAGAGAGAGAGAGAGAGTTTAGATGCACTGTATATTGGTTCCTTTGTCTTGGGTTACCTCGGCTGGTACTCCCCTTTAAAATAATTCCAGAGGTCTCTCTCTCTCTCAATGCTGTTCTTTATCACTGTATGTAAACCAAAGACCCAGGTTCGAATCTTGACTGAAGGAGATGCACCTACCAATTATAATTCCCCTTCTTGTAAAATTTTTCTAAGGTACAGCGAATTCGATATCGATATATTAGGTATGCACACACACACATATATACATAGAATGTATATATATATATGCTTCATAAGGATTACAATAAACTTTATATGACTCATGAAGTAACACGACCTTGATTTTCAGCAGAGACGTAACGTGCATATAAAATATTCTACCGTTCAATCATTTGATCTGCTTACCTTGAGTTTTGTCTTAAAAACAAGATAAGAAAGAATAATAGCTCTTCAAGATCCCCTGAACTTTAGTATACCTGTTCGATCTGACAGTACATCAAAAGGCACTATAAATCAGTTGATGTCATGAAACGTCTTATGAAAAACCTTTACACGTTAGAGTTGTTTCTTTTGCTCAAATACTTTGTATTTCATTGAACTCTGGTAACATTTCGCATTTAAGTAAGCATATATAATATTGTGACAATATCTGTTGCAACCCATCGTCTTATTTTTTTTACGATTACATACTGAGCAGGTGAGATTCTCTCTCTCTCTCTCTCTCTCTCTCTCTCTCTCTCTCTCTCTCTCTCTCTCTATATATATATATATATATATGTGTGTGTGTGTGAGCATCAAAAGGAAATCTTAAAAGTAATTCGTTTTAATCAACACCAAGAATCTCCTTCGTTATACGGAAGACCCCTCGTGGAAGGAAAGCCGCAGGGAATCACAAAAATAATTTTTTAATTTCCACCAGCCAGGCACTCAGGATGTTTGCAATCATTTATGATCTTGGGTTTATTTTGCATTAAAACCTCTATAATTTGTTTTTGTTGTCACATTTACTTGAATCATTTCCAACGTAAATAGACACCCTTCCATTAATGAACTACGTGAAAAGAATTTAACAAAATTAAACAAGACTCTATGTAAAATCATAAAAAGTATTCATTTAATTTCCACCAGGATGTTAGTTATCACATATCATCTTGGGCGTTCTTTGCATTAAAACCCCTTTTCATGTTTTTCATGTTTTACATTTATTTAAATCGTTTCCAACACTAACAGACACTCTCCAGACATTGATCTACAACGTTAAGTAAAGTCATGAGTACATAACTTCCGGATCTCTGATATGGTAAAAAGAAGCGAATTTAAATGGTGGAAGGCGTTAAGTACAGCCAGGAGGCCATTAACTTCACGAAAGTAAACACGAGCGAATTTAAATGGTGGAAGGCGTTAGGTAAAGGCAGGAGGACATTAACTTCACGACGGTAAACACGAGCGAATTTAAATGGTGGAAGGCGTTAGGTAAAGTCAGAAGGACATTAATTTCACGATGGCAAACGCAAGCGAATATAAATGATGGGATGCGTTAAGTAAAGTCAGAAGGACATTAACTTCACGATGGCAAACACAAGCGAATATAAATGATGGAATGCTTTAAGTAAAGCCAGGAGGACATTAACTTCACGATGGCAAACACAAGCGAATATAAATGATGGAATGCTTTAAGTAAAGTCAAGAGTACACTAATTTCACGATGGTAAACACAAGCGAATGTAAAAGATGGAATGCGTTAGGTAAAACCAGGAGTCCATTAACTCCCCGATCTATCAAATGGTAAACACAAGAGCATTCAAATGATGAAATATAAAGGAGACTCACCTCTAAGCTTGAAATTTTCGACTGTGTTCAAGATAACTTGGCCTTGTAGCGTCTCTCCTGCATAGTACATCTCCTTCTCCAGTCGAATGTCGAATTCTCGTATATAGTCCATTGTGACCTAGAAAATAAAAGATGCATTAGTGAGACTGTAATACCAACGAGAGAGAGAGAGAGAGAGAGAGAGAGAGAGAGAGAGAGAGAGAGAGAGAGAGAGAGAGGCAGGGGCTGGAGAGAACACAAATGATGTTTTCAAATACCACATGAACACACTGAGAGAGAGAGAGAGAGAGAGAGAGAGAGAGAGAGAGAGAGAGAGAGAGAGAGAGAGAGAGTAGTGTTAGGCTGGAGAGGATATGAAGTGTAACAAAAAGATGAGACTGTGTTATCGATGAGAGAGAGAGAGAGAGAGAGAGAGAGAGAGAGAGAGAGAGAGAGAGAGAGATAGTAGTGTGGGTTTGATAGAATATGAAGTGTACTAAAGAAACATATTAGTGAGACTGTGATATCGACGAGAGAGAGAGAGAGAGAGAGAGAGAGAGAGAGAGAGAGAGAGAGAGAGAGAGAGAGAGAGAGAGAGAGTATACTTTGTATGATATTTTCAAATACCACATGAACAGAGAGAGAGAGAGAGAGAGAGAGAGAGAGAGAGAGAGACACACACACACACAAAGTATACTTCGTATGATATTTTCAAATACCACATGGACAGAGAGAGAGAGAGAGAGAGAGAGAAATATAAAAACTACCTCAAAGTGATTATACGGGCGAATTGGTGTTAGCTTGCAAATTATTTTCCCCCTTGACATCCACACCCTCCGCCCAGCAACGAATAAACGAATTAGACTCAAATTTCCTGAGGACAAAATATGAATACTACCTATGAGATTGTGGATTCGGGCAATTATTATTATTATTATTATTATTATTATTATTATTATTATTATTATTATTATTAACATACGTAATTAAAAGAAAAACTTACAAAGGATAATGATAATATGTCATGACTGATGGAGCTTGGTGTCGTGTGCGATCCCATTCAATACAAAACATTTGGTTACCAAGTTTTTAAAAACATTCAACCTTGTTTATTATAACTGTCAAAATGCAATATTTAAACAAAAATGTAAATAAGTACAAAATGGAAAGTATTTTATCGAAGGATTCTTGGCGATGGGGAGAGAAGGAATGCAGGGATGACAAAAAACAGAAAAAAATAAGTAAAAAAATGTCATTGAAACTGCTTTGTCAAAACAATCACACTAATGTTACTCAGACTTCTCTTTCTTTAATATTTTCTCGACTTATTTTCTGGTTCAAAATAATTCTGCAATCTCCCTACTTTGTCGCAGGTTATTAGGTTAAACCCAGCTGTAATGATAAAACTTCCAATCTTCTATTTCATATGCCCTTCTCAGCTTCAAGTGACTTCCCAATTTTTTTTTTTTCGGAAATCATATTATATTCAACAGCTCATTTAAATATATACTGACATTTGGTTTTGATGTTCTGTACAGACACGAAAAAAATTATTTTTTCACTTAGGAATGCGGGATAGGTAGGAGAAGCCAAGCAATGCATAAAAGCACTGTTATTACCATAAATTTGTTTTTGATCGAGAATGCCATGCATTATAATCTATGTGGCCTATAATAAATCAGCATTTTGAACATATTTGAAATATCCATTTCCTTTATCACAGAGTTTGTTGGGTTCAAATAATTTCCTATATTTTGTTTCCTTTGTACAGCGTCCTTGTGTCTGTGCATTTATGCCTGAGAGCGAGAGAGTACTTCTTCTATACGTGGTTCGGGAAAAGTATTTGATTACATTTAATACATATATCCAGAATATTAAAGTTTATTACATATACGTCTAGATATTGCTTTAATTCATAAGCCAAAATGGTTTCTTGTGATGAAGTGTGTATGGTTAGGATAAAGTATTGTTGATGATAGTGAAAAATTAAGTTTTATATAGTTCACTTACGGTATTTTGTTATTATTATTATTATTATTATTATTATTATTATTATTATTATTATTATTATTATTATTATTATTATTATTATTATTATTATCCTAATCATGGTCATTACTATTATATTTGTTCTAAAGAGTCCACAATAATGAAGATGAACCCAGAGAAGGGTTCGAAAGCTTTTATAAAATTCTACTCGAGCCTTTAACAATTATATTATTGTGGACCCTTTAGAACATTTACGAACTCCTGTGATAGAGAGTTTTTCTCCCAACAAAATTATTATTATTATTATTATTATTTTTATTATTATTATTATTATTATTATTAAGACAAATCATAAAAACATATTAAACCTATGAAACTGAAAAGTAATGCAAATAAAGAATTACAGAAACGGCCGACAAATGAGACACCTAAAATAAAATTATTTCGGAATGCAATTAATCTGTGACGAACACGTGGACAAATACATGTTTAACAACGTCATTTATATGAGAGGAGAGCATTCAATTATGTACGACCTAGAATTCTTTCCTAAATATGAACGTGATTTTATATTTTCACGTTTTGTCGCACGCTTAGAAAATGTTTGTAAGGGATCCGAAGATTGGGAATGGTTGTGCTCGACTGTCCCTGAGTTTTTGAAAAACATATAATGGTTGTCATTTGAATATAAAATGATTAAAAGAATTTAGATATACACGAGTGCTTGTGCTAAGGATTGTCGGTAAGTGAATGAACTGAGGTTTTGTTTGTTTGAGGTAAAATTAAGTTAAACATTCGTTGAAACTACAAATGGAACAAGTAATAAGCATGTTGCCATGAGTTCTATATAACTGCTAAAAACAAGCACACACACATACACATATATATACACACATATACAGTATATATATATACATATATATATATATATATATATATATATATATATATATATATATATATAATATACACTCGATTGTCATTCATTATTATTACAAGGTGCATATGACAATCAAAATATGTCATATTAAATTTTCATATTTTTCTTAAGCAAACAAACCTGAAAATACATCTCAAATCATTTATCGAGAAATTGGTACCATATTTGTAATCTTATTTCTTCCAGTATTCATTCATTCCTTTCAGACTTTTTTTTCAAACTTTAAAAAAGGTGTTTTTTTTGTCATTCATATTACCAATATGCTCGTCATAATCTACTTGCTGAATACTAATAACAAAATTAATTAAACTTTCAACCTGCCCTTTAGCAATATGCGTTTATTAATTTTCAGAACTTTTTTAACACGATTAATTAAATCTGTATTACACTGCAGCCACTTAAACATTTTGCAAAACTAAAAGCACAATGAAAACCGAATCCTAATAGTGAATAACTTTTTTTGCTCTTGAATTTTGACGTACTCTGACCAAAACTCTGAAAACCACTGTTACTTGTGTGTCTTACATGACATTATCAATACCATATCAATACTGGCTGTATAGAGTTTAACTTAAATGTTAAAGAAAAGACTGTATTAACCGAAAACTTATATTGAATGACAAATCTGCCCTAAATTGAAGACTGCAGTATCTGCAAAAATACAAAAAAGAAAAATTGTAGATACTGCAGTTTTCCCTTGCCTTACTACTGATTTTGCAGATACTGCAAATGGGACCCCCTAAATACCCGTGGAAACACTGAAGAATCATTCTGAAACTGCAGTGACTTGTGTATTTTGTGTTTCACGAGCCCAGTAGGTGGCATATCCCAATTTCGAAAATTTTGCAGATACTGCAGTTTTCTATTTTAGGGCAGAAATGAGAATGTAAAGAATTTCATCCATGAACCTCATTTTATTTTGAATTTTTGTTATCTGCAGTATATAAAAAGACAAATGACCGAAGCATGACTAGAAAATAGTTCTAGATTTCTTAAACTGAGTAAAAGCATTACATTTCATGAATGTAAGAGGGCAAAGAAATATACCCAAATCCCTCCAGATCTGGTTTTCAAAAGTCCGGAAGATCTTGATGTTCGTAAGTGGAAATAAAATAAATATCTATGCACAGATCTGACGTGAGGAAACTCCATTAAGTTCGGGTGTCTCCCCTGGGGTTGGGTGGATTCTGTGCCCTCTGCGCTTTCATCCTCCAAAGGTCAGTGAATAACTCCTCTCTCTCTCTCTCTCTCTCTCTCTCTCTCTCTCTCTCTCTCTCTCTCCCCCGAAGGAGAGGCTAAAAGGGTCTCCAAACTACCGCAGCAATGAATTTTTAATCACCGGTACCTTCCCCACGACTTCAGGTCTTGTCCTTCTAGTGGTTTTTCTTAGGAAAATCCAAGAGATAGCCAAGGGCAGCATATTCGTCCCAATTCATCATTATTTCCTATGATATTGCCTTTGGTAACCCCGCCCTATTTATTACTAACCTTGCCCTATTCATTACTAACACTGCCCTACTTACAGTGACTATCAAGTTTTGGAACTTGATCAGTGAAATTTTTGTCAGAAACATCAACATTTGCGATCAATACAATTTTAAGCTTTTTGAAAATTTGTAATTTAACTGACAAAATATAAACAAAAAATTATAAGTAAAAACAAATCCTTCGGGCCAGCCCTGTGAGATCTCATGATCAGCTCTGTGGTCTGGAAAAACTATTTTAATAATAATAATAACTTAGGAATATGAACTGAATTAAACATGCATACGTTTAGCAAAAATAAAATACGTGTTTTACGCTGCCTTCGAAATATCAAACTAGAATGCTTCTGAGATTAGATAAGGCGACTCATCTGGCAAGGGACACGAGTGCAGTCTGACACAAGACCAATTGACACTAACACAAGCAATAACAGCAGCGAGAACTTAGTTTGCCTGGCAATAATTGCATTCAGTGCGAATGCAATATAACAAACTTTAATCTAAAGATCTCGGTCAATTTGCCCTTATCACAGTTGCTGACGTCATACCCAATCTAGTATCGCAGTCCTTTAATGGCAGGAAACGCGACGAAAAATAATTATATAATAAAAAAATGAAACTGTAATTCATAGTTATAATAATATATTGATTTGATTATGTGATAAAATGTTATAGAGGAAGACCAAACGGTAACATATGATAACTAAAAAGGCCAGACAGGTTGCAAACCTCCACCAAGGCAACTGTATGTGTGTGTGTGTGTTTTTGTAATTGATTTAAGAAATATCTCGAGAAGGAAAGAACGGATTTTGATAAATTTACCTGTAAACAGTCGTTGCGTAACTCCTTCTAGACGAACTTTTCATGAATAATATTGAAAATGAACGCGTACTTTATATTCCAAAAACTGAAAAATTTTCGTTCGATTCCCACAGAATATTAATCCCCCAAAAGGTCGACTAATGAATGCTTTTACTAGGTTAAATTCAAAATCGTTCACTAACTTTCACTGTTTGACAGACAGACAGACAGACAGACAGACAGACAGACAGACAGACAGACAGACAGACAGACAGACAGACAGACAGACAGACAGACAGAAAATCAAGCTACAAGTATTACTCTCTTGGCTGAGGTAATGAAGTCGAGTGACTCCGCAAAAAAAGCAAAGAAATATTAAAAACTGTCACGGGTGATGCATCTCCTTGCCTCATTTCATTAGCTTGGTATGCATACGTCGAAACGTCTCGTTTTCCTTCTTAGGAAGGTGTTTTCTATTTGGAAAATAAAAACAGAGCGGTTGGACAGTTGGATGTCAACAGTAAAATCATGAAATTAAGCAAATATTTCCCTGGTTCATTGCGAAGACGTAAAGGATGAAACTTTTTTTATTATCTATCGTAAATTTCATATTGCAATGTTACAAAGAATATCATGTCAACTGGGATATTCAGAAAATAAGCATATTTCCTGGATTGACTGCGCATATGAAAAGAATGAAACTTTTTTTTTTTATCTACTATCTTAAGTTTCATGTCGCATTTTCATAACGAATTTCATAAAAATTCTAGATTAAAAGTGCTGTACTATAAAAACTCAGGAAACAGGCAATCATTAACGCACGAATTTTCCAATTCTATTACATGCAAAAACTTACTTGAATTGAAACCCCTTCCGTTCCATAATCTGCAGTGAATCACTTTGACTACTGCATTAATATAACATATCACTTCTGTCATACAATTACTGTATGATTAATTAGAAGCCATATTTCTGTGAAATCAAAATTACTTGTCAGCAGAACTTGCAACATCAAACCTTTCATCTCTCATTGATTCCCTTAGGACGTATTTGAATAATTTCTGCCTAGAAAATAAAGCACACAACTTGAACGCACTGTTGTATTCTGTAGCCTCTGCATTAATCTGAATTCAAAAGAACAGCCTCTTCACAACTCAGTCGAGGTCAAAAGAAATTCAAAATGATTTAAAGAGTTCCTTTGATCTGCAACATAAATATTTTATGGTCTCCAGAGGATCAATTTGATAAGCTTTGAAAATCCCTACCACTTGGGAAAACTCTGAATTATATCCAGTGTTTTCTAAATTGTTTTCATGCATATGAAAGAAAGTCTTTTCTGAAATTTTATCAGAAATACAAGAGATAATGTTTCCACGTCTTATAAAGAGATTCATCAACTTTAATAATGATGTTTTGCAATTGCAAGGCTTCAACCTTGTCTAAGCATGAACTTTCAGTAAGTCATCTACAATTTCTGAAATATTTCATCTAAAATAATCTTAGGATTGCCGTGGTACTTTTTCAAACTACGCATGTATCTTCAACGGATAACAAAACAAAGTTTAACCTAATTTCTTGTTCAACCTAAAACGCAAAACGAGTGTAAAATTTTTTAAATCTGTCTGAAATCCGTCTAAGACGTCGAACTGAATTCACTCCATACAAAATGGTACAAGTTACATAAATTATTACAGTTTGACCAACTGATAAATTTATATGATTTCGAATAAAGTTCATTTCTCCAGAAACTTGCCATTTCACATGACCCCTCCTGATATCACTCAAATGTATTCATTCATCCAGGTTGTAAACGCGTAAATGAGCATTTTCTCACGATCCCGTGAAAGAAAAGCAAAACCATTATATCCAGAAAATAAAGTATTATTATGCATTACGTTAATTTGCTTTCACATCATGGTTCTCTTACATACAAATACGCAAAGCTAATTTCTTTCAAGAATAAGAATAGCATATGGTAATTTCCTGATATATAATATCCTTTTTAAGACTGAAAACACTTAGAGAATTACAGCTTTATTAAGTAGGCTTTGATTCTACTTTCTACATCAAGGAAGTGTTTCATGTACTTGCAGAGTTTAATCTTTATATAGGTTTTAAATTCGCCTTCAAAAATTGTTATGTTAGTTTAGAACCTACATAGTGATATTTTCATTCTCTGGTAACATTCAGTGGCTTTTTAATAGTTTTATTACCATCAGCTAATCATAATGCACATTTTATTCATTCTTCATTGATTCTGCGTGCACCTGTTTGCAAGTCTTTATAATATGCAAACTAGAGAATGGCTGCTGTTTTTTTTCTGGATTTAATACATAATTTTGTTTGAATCATTAATATGTATCGAACGCAATGGCATCCATTGTCCTACAGCTTACATTTTTCATGATTTAATAACAAGATGATAATGACATAATTTAAACTAATACTGTATAATGCAGAGGAAGTTGACTTCCTTGTTTCTTTTCAGTATCAGCAAGTGTCTCGCATCTAATTTATTTTTAAAAACCGAGAAAAAATAGTTAGCTTCTATATACAATTTATCTAATAAATCGTAAAAACAGGTATTTAATTTAATCATAGAAAATATTTTCATTTTGGAAATGAAAATGGATATTTTTTCGGTACTACTTTAAGGCTGCATGGTACGGAATCGAGGAATAAAATTTCTTCCGCGAAAAAAAATAACCACAATATTCTGACCTGCAGGCAAATCGTAACTTCGGGTCGGAATACGAAATCTTTTCCCCTACATAAACCTTGCTTTTTTTTTAGCCTATTTTTTAATACAGTGAGCCTCGCTGTGCGTCAGGCTGACGTCACGGGACTCTTGCATGCTCTAGTATTGACGTAACTTAGGGAGAAAACTGATTGATTGATTTGTGGTTATTAAAACTGGCGTCACAACACGGGGAGAAAAAGCGCAAGCAAATTGAGTAGCGGCTTATATTCACTTCGGGTCATACACCAGAAGGAAACTTTAAATGTGCAAATGATATTTTTCAATTACTGATGAATGATTTTCTTTTTACTTGCTAAAGAAAAGTGAATTGAAAAATTAAAACAGTACGCTATACAGAGCCATAATGATGCTCTTTGAAATCAGTCAGACGGATACACGAGTAATCAGAATAAAACTAC
Organism: Macrobrachium rosenbergii; assembly: GCF_040412425.1. NCBI lineage: Eukaryota > Metazoa > Arthropoda > Malacostraca > Decapoda > Palaemonidae > Macrobrachium > Macrobrachium rosenbergii. The sequence goes on along the minus strand of NC_089783.1, from coordinate 42,047,847 downwards.
TTAGCATATTAGCATAATGGCCGTCAATTGATATTCTGTAATCAGAGGTACACTTCTGACCTACGTCATTTTTATGCAAGGCTACAGACGACCCTAATTGTTAATAGCATAAATAATGCGCCATGCGCAAAATTACCTTTTATTTTCGGGAAACAGAATCATCGGAGCGTGGGTCTATTCAAACCCCGTTGAATTTTAATATTACCCGGCAATGATTTCATTTACAGTTACTTTAATGGGAGGTGGTTAGGACACCACGCCAAAATGGAGTTAAAACAGGTTTAGTTGGTTGAATTGCAAATTGTAGTGAACTGCTTTATATGACAGAGATTCAATTAATATAATTGACAAGTATCATTGCCCGCAGCAGATGATTTAGATTTTTAGACAATATGGTTTGTGAAAATAATACTTCCAATATTTAAGAAAAAAAGTTAGGGGAATTATGGCTGCGTTTCCCAAAAAATCCCGCAACATTTGTTGACCTGAAAAGTGCATAATGTACCTGGTTGCTATTTACCTGTTGTGGATCCCAGATGGTGCAGAAAGATAGAGAAGGATAAAAAAAAAGTGGGCTTTCCAAAAAGTTTTATATCATCATATTATAATTGCACACAGGAGGCCTCAACATGTTTATTCTCAAAATAATTACCAAGGATGAAAATCTCTCTCTCTCTCTCTCTCTCTCTCTCTCTCTCTCTCTCTCTCTCTCTCTCTCTGTGTATGTGTGTATATATATATATATATATATATATATATATATATATATATATATATATATATATATATATATATATATATACATCACATCCACACAAAAATATAAATAATTACAAGGGTGAAATCTCTCTCTCTCTCTCTCTCTCTCTCTCTCTCTCTCTCTCTCTCTCTCTCTCTCTCTCTCTCTCTCTCTTGTATATATATATATATAATATATATATATATATATATATATATATATATATATATATATATATATATATATATATATATATATATATATATATATATATATATTTACAGATAGACAAATAGATAGATACACACTACGTATAAAGCCTTTCTAACAATGGATTTATGCGCATGGGAAAAATCTGATCTAATCATTCCATTGTTCTTCTCGCTAATGGATGCGTTGCTTTTTAAAGAGCCACTTTGGGGGTAACTCAATCAATTTCATAGCTACTCTGTTCCAAAGGATGAGCAATTTATAAATAATAAGCTCCATCTTCTCGTCTATAAGGGGAAGAGAAGTATGGTGGACGGACACATACGCAAACACACATATATATATACATATGGATGCACGAGAATAAATATATTCACATATATATACAGTATATGTGTTTATGTATGTATCTATTTATGTATGTGCACACACATATAACTATATATACATACACATACACACGCGCGTGTGTATTTGAACACACGCTCGAGTGTTTGTAGCAACGCGTCAGCCTGCGGGTGTATAGACAAATTGACAGCTAATTCTTAACCGATCGTTTAAAGTGGGCGAGGTATTCCCAGAAGGTTGCGTATAAAATTTCGTTCTGGAGAAAACGACTTGGAATCTGATAACGATTCGAAATATGCCCTTGTTACGCGATGCGGTTGACTATCACCTGATTCCTTCGCAATTCCGGAATTTGCCCCAAAAGGGAAAGTGTTCCTCGGATGAAGAGACGGAGGCGGGACTTGGAATGTTATGTGTCAATAAAAAGATGTTGCGTGTAATAAAAAAATGCTGTGTAAAAAAAGGGTTAAAAATGTGCTAAAAAATGATGTGTAAAAAATGAGTAAATAATGTTGTGTTAAAAAAAAAAAGTTGTGCAAAAATGTTATGTGAAAAAAGCTGTGTAAAATTTTTTTGTAAAAAATGTTGTATAAAAAATGTGCAAATAATGTTGTGTTAAAAAAGTTGTGTAAAAATGCTATGTGAAAAAAATGCTGTGTAAAAATTAGTGTGTAAAAATGTGTAAAAAATGTTATGTGTATAAAAAAAAAACTTGGAATGTTATATGAAAAGAAATTAAGAATAAAGGAAAACGTGTCTTTTACAGGCCTTGTTATTTGTTAATCTGTTTTCTTTCTTAGTAAGTGATCTCTTCATTCTGTATTTCCCATTACCTGCTTTTACTTAATAATAATAATAATAATAATAATAATAATAATAATAATAATAATAATAACAGAAACAATTGAACAGGGGTTACCTGACCAACACAGTTAGAAGAATCTGGTGTATACCAGTTTCCTGTGGTTGTCTTTACACTCCCTCCACTAATTTACCGCCTAGTAGGACTGATGAGGGATACGGAGTAATATTTGAAAGTCTCCTTTTTATGTTTAACTTTGTACATAAACATTTTTAACACTACTGTGGCTTTTAATTCTCGATATTATACCCTCGTTACAGGGTCGTCTTGTTTCAATAATAGTAAATAGTTGGAATGTTGTTCGCACTGTTCATATAGACAATCGGAAATACACACACACACACACACACACACACACACACACACACACACACACATATATATATATATATATATATATATATATATATATATATATATATATATATATGAAATTTTTATATGATTTTTATATACAAATATTTAATATCAAATATACCTATATAGAATTATATTTATATAATGATAAATGAATATACCCTTATGGACCCGTTCGCGACTCCAGTGGACGTTGCCACCGCGTGGTAACGTCCACCGGAGTCGTTGAACGGGTCCATATATATATATATTTATCACTTATATAAATTCCCCTTATGATATATCCATATCGATATTTGATATTAAACGACACAAACTCATGCCAATGATATATATATATATATATATATATACATATACATCTTATATTTTTATATATATATATATATATATATTATATATATATATATATATAACCAAATAATATTCATATATATATATATAATTTATCACAAACTCATGCCAATGAGGTCTACGAATATATCATCAAATTTTCCCCTGTCGTTCCAAATAATATTCAGGTTATATAATTTTGGTCGTTCCCAGCAGGAATATAAAGATGAAAAAAGTTCATAAGAGTAAAGAAATTCTTCACCACTTTCTTTTATACAAAGAATTCGCTAATAAGAATTTAAACACATGCCAACGGGGAAATGGAGAATTTAGGAAAGAAAAATTACACGCAAATTCTATTAAAACGTCTTCTGACTAAAGAGAATAGTCCATAAAAGATTTTAGAAGCTTGTTTCGTGTGGTATTTCTTTTCTTCTTCATGCTTCTCAAGTTAATCAAAATTATTCATTAATTTCTAAAGGTCGAAGTCTTGGCATATTTTACGTTTACAGCCGTTAAAGATGGCGAGATTTTGCTGTTAATATTATAATTCATCAGCCTATGAAATGTAAATGTGCATATATTCATATAATAGTAATTTTTGTTGCACTGCTAATACTCTTTATGAATGCCGAGTAGGATGCACATTAGTGAACCGAAAAATAAACATACAACATTTATCACAATAAATATAACGAGAGAGAGAGAGAGAGAGAGAGAGAGAGAGAGAGAGAGAGAGAGAGAGAGAGAGAGAGAGAGAGATTTTAATTATGAGCAATCGGTGTCACAACACAAAGTCAAACACCTAGACAAGCTTCAGGAAAATCAAGTGATATATTTTCGCGTCAAGGTCTATTCATTCATATACACTACGTAATATTTGCACATAAAGATTTCATACGCACTTTTGCGCAAAAACTTCTTCAACCATACATTCACCAAAGTGATCCATTCATGAAAATAACCAGGATTTGAAAATCATAAAACAAATGTAGCTATTAAAAAGATTAGATTGGGAGAAGGAGTCAGCTCTTTCCAATACTAGGTAAAACGTTCATACACGCCACTACAATTGCTAATGCGCAGTTACGTTACGCTGAAAACGTGCGGCAGAAAAATAGTATATAAAGGGTAAATGGAATAATGAAACAGTTAAACAGGAAAATCAATAAAAATAAAACGAATCGCAAAATTAAGTACAGAAGTAGTGATAAACTAGGATAAAGACTCCAAAAAGAGGAAACAACTAAAAATGAGAATGCTGAAAGACATCACTGACAATATAAAGTAACCAAAAATGAAGGAAAAGACTAGCGAACAAACAAACAATAAAAAAAACTAAATAAAGAAATAGTGATAATAAGGAATAACTACCCCAAAAAGAGAAACTGACTAGAAAATGAGAATGTTGAAAGACATCTCTAAAAATATAAAGTAACTGAAAATGAAAGAAGAGAAATGAACAAATAACCGGGAAAAGAAAAGACGCGCGCGAGCGCGAAATGACGCAAAATAATATTAAACGGAACAAAAGGCCTTATCGATTTCCCGATAGACAGAAACGACTCCTCCGTCAGCTGAGTCATGTGGCCTTGAGGCAGACAAACTTCCAGATTAAGTAATCGAAGACAACTACAAATAATTCGGAGCGCAAAAGGAGACGAGACATTGTGTGATTCATCGATCCTCTCTCAGTTGCGTATTATTATTATTATATTATTATTGCTATTGTTATTAAAAACAATTGCTGTTTCAAATGCCCTAAACGACGGACTCCTTCCATATTATTATTATTATTATTATTATTATTATTATTATTATTATTATTATTATTATTATTATTATCAAAACCAATTGCTGTTTCGAATTCCCTAAACGACGGACTCCTTCCATACAGTAATTATTATTATTATTATTGTTATTATTATTATTACTATTATTATCGAAAACAATTGCTGTTTCAAATTCCCTAAACGATGGACTTCTTCCATATTATTATTATTATTATTATTATTATTATTATTATTAGTAAAAACAATTGCTGTTTCAAATGCCCTAAATGTGGGGCCCCTTCCATTATTATTATTATTATTGTTAAAATGCCCTAAATGATAGACTTCTTCCGTATTATTATTATTAAAAACAATTGCTGTTTCAAGTGCCCTAAATGATGGACTTCTTCCATATCATTATTATTATTACTATTATTATTATTATTATTATTATTATTATTATTATTATTATTATTAAAAACAATTGCTGTTTCAAATGCCCTAAATGATGGACTTCTCCCATATTATTATTATTATTATTATTATTATTATTATTATTATTATTATTATTAGTAGTAGTAGTAGGAGTAAAAAGCAATTGTTGTTTCAATTGCCCTAATTGAAGTATATACATATGAATACATACAAATAATACACACTTACAAATATATATCATATATATATTATATATATATTATTATTATTATATATTATTATTATTATATATTATTAAAAACAATTAGTCTGTAATTGGGCAGCTCTTGGAAATCTTAGCTTAATGATAAATAAATGCCAAGATGGACATTCTTTATTCTTTCGAGGTATAAAACCTCATCATCAGGCTTGACAAGGATGAGAATCAATAAAATTACAATAAAATGAATTGTCATAATAAATCTTCAGCAAAAATACAGACACAGAAATTTTGGAACACAGAGGTCTTTCTATTAGAACTAGCTTTCCCCTTTCCAAACCACCCTTTTCTGCCATTAGAGAACACAGTTTAGCACAGGACCAACTGACCTGGATTTTCGGGTACTGTCTTTTTGTTTGACCTTTTAATTTCAGAGTCGCTGACTATTAAAAGATGAAGCTGGAATTGAACAACAACTCGTCTGGTATTCAAAGCTATCGTGTAATTTAGTACAATTAGGTGTTAAATATTTTACAGTTTGTTTACATTTCACTATAGTTTTATTTTCATGTTTTTATGTCTGTGTTTTTAATTTTTCGTTATTTTACGTCTCACCCTTTTAGTTTGTATTTACTTGTTCATTTTATATTTCGTTTGTATTTTTGCTGAAGATTTATTATGACAATTCATTTTATTGTAATTTTATTGATTCTCATCCTTGTCGGTTTTTTCAGCCTGATGATGAGGTTTTATACCTCGAAAGCTTGTAATAAAGAACAATATTATTTATCATTAAGCTATATATATATATATATATATATATATATATATATATATATATATATATATATATATATATAATGAATTTACAACATTTTGACTCTCTCGCATCATTCTGGATACGCTTATCACAACAAGACTTGTATTCGAGTGGGCGAATAGACGAGATTTTCACCTTCGGTGGCAGAACTCGACTCCGCACATGAGAGCTTCCAGCGAATAGCTTATACATAAATAAATCTACTGAAATCTTTTAAGTAAAATAAATACGATTTCATTTTTCATTTGTATTTAAGTTGATTGCACCCATTCGCACCAATGAAGTCTTAACTTCTAGACTTCCTCACACTTATTTTTGTTTTAGTCTTCTAACCCTTTCTAAAACGAAACACAAATGCTTCTTTTTTCCTTATAATGCTAAGATAGTCATTATAAGAAACATTATGCTTGAGCGTTAACAAAATGACGCCAGTTTCTGCAAGAGTACGTTAAAACAGAGGGTGGACCTAATTGCCTAACAAAGTAAGAATGAAAAAAAAAACTCATTTAGGGAGTAGTCTCCTACATATTAAAACGATCTCGTTTCTCAACGAGGACGTCAAAGAATACATAGTGACGTTTTGGCTAATGAAAAAGATAAACGAATGGAACTTATTTGCGAAACAGATTCTTCAATGCTTAAATGGTTCCGTTAAATCCTTGAAAATGACGTCAAAAAAAGAAGGTAGCATTTATTGGCTAACGAAAAGAGCAAATATATGTAAAATAACTTTCTCTTTCTCGGCGTTCCATTCCGTTCCTGCACTCCCGTTCTACTGAAGTGGCGAATGTTTTGTGTTTTTATTTGGTTTCCTCCTTTTACTCTTAATGAGGCCAAACTTAAATGGGAGAGAGTAAACCCTCAGACAGGGCGACGCAGAAGTCATTTACGTTTCGCTAATTTGTGCAGAGATGCGGTTCTCGAATTTTCTTGCAATTTTATCCTATTGTAATCATTGTGCTGAAATGTATAGCTTCATTTAATCGCTGCTTTAGAGAACTGTTTTCTTTATAGGATTCTCATCCGTTAATTTAACAGTTCGTATATCCTTTTTAGTTTTCTGTAAAAGAAAATTATTGTGCCGGCTTTGTCTGTCCGTCCGCACTTTACTCTACTGCACTTTTTCTGTCCGCACTTCTTTTGTCCTCCGTCAGATCTTAAAAACTACTGAGGCTAGAGGGCTGCAAGTTGATATGTTGATCATCCACCCTCCAATCATCAAACATACCAATTTGCAGCCCTCTAGCCTCAGTAGTTTTTATTTTATTTAAGGCTAAAGTCAGTCATAACCGTTCGTCTGGCAACGATATAGGACGGGCCACCACCGGGCCGTGGTTAAATTTTCGTGGGCCGCGGCTCATACAGCATTTTCGGTGGCCTTGATTATACGCTGTACAGGAAACTCGATTGCGCTGAAGAAACTTCGGCGCATTTTTTACTTATCATTTTTGGCCTAGCAGACAACCGCCTCTTCCACGGATGGCTAGCCATGTGCAACTTCAGATTTCTACGTGATTCGAAATTTGGCACCAGCGCGTTTGTTCCTTACATTATATCCTTATGTCATGGAGAAAGAGAGAGAGAGGGATATGTGTTAGATTGTATCTCCATGAATATGAGAGAGAGAGAGAGAGAGAGAGAGAGAGAGAGAGAGAGAGAGAGAGAGAGAGAGAGAGAGAGAGGTTTAATTATCCCAGAGTTATAATCAGAGGCTTGATTGTTTGTATTTATAAGCAAATGGGGGGGGGGAGAGGATTAATTATTCCTGGGTTATTGTCTTTATAACCGGGTGCTTTGTTGTTTGCATTCATAAATAAAGGAAGAGAGAGAGAGAGAGAGAGAGAGAGAGAGAGAGAGAGAGAGTTGCACTCCAGTCACTACTTTCTTAATTAAGTAGTGACTGGTGTGCATCTCTCTCTTAATTAAGTCATCATATGGGATAACACAGTCATAACGAAAATATCATCACGCGGCCCAACACAACCCGACCCAACACCCCAAAATTGGGCCCCCCCCCCAAAAAAAAAACTGAGTTAAAAAAATCCACAAATTGCAACGAGAGCACACAAAAGAAAAATCTCCACGAAGTCCCGAGTGATAAAACTGTCACAGTTTCTCGACGAAGTTTAGAAAAAAAATTCGCGAATTTCTTTTATCATGTATTTACGGCTTATTTTTTTGGACGACTGACCAAAATGTTCTGCATTCCCAAAAGGATAATTGAATTCAGGCGTCGGCAAAAAGAAATCTTTTCACATCGATGCGAATAAAATTTGAAATCTAATGTAGCTCAAACAGAGAGAAATTAGTTTTAGGTTTTTAGAACTTTTTTTTTTTATTTTAAAACAGAGAGAAATTAGTTTGAGGGTTTTAGACTATTTTTTTTATTTTACACACAGAGAAATTAGTTTTAGGGGTTTAGAACTATTCTTTTTTATTTTAAAAAGAGAGAAATTAGTTTTAGTTTTTTTTTTTACTTTATTAAAAGTTTTAAACTGAGAGAAATTAGTTTTTGGGTTTTAGAACTAATTTTTTTTTTATTTTAAACAGAGAGAAATTAGTTTAAGCTTTAAGTAGTTCATTTTCTTTTTGAATTTTAAACAGAGAAATTAGTTTCGGTTTTTGGTAGTTACTTTTTTTTTTTTACTTTAAAGAGAGAGAAATGTGTTTAGGTTTTGAGTAATTTTTTTTTTTTTTGTTTTAAACAGGGGGTAATCAGCTTATGGTTTTAGTATATTTTCCTATTTAATTTTAAACAAAGATCATTTAGCTTAGGTTTTAACAGTCTATTTTCTTTTTTGACTTCGCAGAGAGAAAAAGTAGTTTAGGTTTCTAATAATTTTTTTGGGGGGGAATCAAAAGCGAAATACTATTATGGTTCACATAATTAAAAGAAAATATTAATTAAAATCACTGGATTTTTGTCACTGCGGAGATTGTCATTCTATTTTGCATTTCCAACGCAGTACATCAAAATCAAAAAATAAATAATTCATCATAAAAAATGTTGATAACTCTTGCCAAAATATTTCGTTCCCTAACTAAGTCATATTAATTAGAAGTTCCGAATGAATATAGCCTTAATTATTAAGGGAGGGAGACTCATTATTCTATTTGCATTAATCAGGATGGCGTTTCCACAGAGACTATGAAGAATAGTTTCACATTTTCCCTTATTTTTGTTACTCTTTTAGTTTGTTTATTTTCATAAATACAGCAATAAGCGATTAAATACCAAGGAAGGATGAGTCATACTTTATATACCGTGAAAGCTAACGCAAATCACTTACAGCAATCATGTAGTTCTTTAAGGTAAGAATTCAAATATCATTCTATTTCACTGCAACAAGAAAAAAACACACACACACACACACACACACACACACACACACACACACATATATATATATATATATATATATATATATATATATATATATATATATATATATATATATATAAATATAATGTAATATAAAAATCAACACACAATCACGTGTGGAACAGAAATAAATTTCTGACTCACATCAGGATCGAACCCAGGTCTTTCTATTGAAAGGCGAGGGCGCTGCCCACTAGGGCCATACAAGTCAAAAAGAAGTTGGAACCTGATGGGAACTGCACTCAAGGAATTACCCAGGCAAGCTGGGTTGATCCTGATGTGTCAGTAATTTATATATATATATATATATATATATATATATATATATATATATATATATATATATATATATATATATGTATATATACATATATACATATATATATATATCTGTATGTATATGCATATACACACCCTATGTATATATACATACGTACATATCTACAGTCAATATGTATATATATACATATCTATATATGCACACACATATATTGACTACATAAATATACGGAGAGAGAGAGAGAGAGAGAGAGAGAGAGAGAGAGAGAGAGAGAGAATCACCGAGTTTTCCCTAAAAAATGTCACAAATCCCCGTCAAAATTTAAAGAGTCGAGAGCATCACTGATGCATTTTCATGGCGCCAAAAATTTTACGGCTCTTTAAATCCAAAAATGTAGGCTTTGATCAGCAGCCTTCATTTAGGAAACATGGGAATGCAGTCTCTTAAATCCTCCACTAGCATGTTTTGGGAAGTGCGCGGCACTTTTCTTGGGTCGTATCACGGCCCAGTTCAAGCGATTTTGCAAAATACAACGTCCCCTTCTTATGCCTCACGTTATTTATCTTGTGCAGCTCAAAAAAGCTGCGGTGAACTGATCCATTTTTGAAAAGAGTATTTTCATAATTGGTGAAGCAGTCTACAGCTGTTACTTACGGCAAGGTATATCTTATTGCCATTAATTAATTTCAGCTTTAACTTACCTTGAATGAAGTCTCGTGAGGTCGGCTTTTACTTTTCTTTCCAATTAAATCCTTTTAGAGAATTTTTATCTTTGAAAGTTCTTGGATTATATACCACAGCATTTGCCAGTCACGTGGCATGTAAACGACTGTAATAAATTTAAGACCTCTGCTATTAACTGGCTTCGAAAGTCACTTACTTCTCAACCTTCAAATGTGTGAACCCGCATCTGACTACTTTTATGAATCTAAAAACTCTCCGTGAGGGCCGCAGTTTTGTTCCTTGTATATTAACTGAATATTCGAGATAGGTTTGCCATTCTTCAAGGCGTGCCCGATGCTCTTCGTACACTGAAAGTTCTGCAGTATATGAATACGTGGAAAATATACAATGACTAACAATAACCCGTTAGGACTATCGGGTATGTGTCCTATTTACTATAATTAATCCTGCAATTATAGATGATATACAGCATGTTTTGCTGGTTACAGAAATTAACAGAGGAAAAATCACTTTCAGACACGTTAGATCGCTTTATGGTAATCAGATCTAAAACTGTGAATATCTCATTAATGAAAACAAGTCTTTGAAATATATATAAATAATGAAGACCAAACTCGTTAGTCGTCATCGATTTGAAACACCTTTTATGGCTGCCACTGATAGCCCTAAATGATTTTTTTTTTTACCGTAACTTTTCAATTAACTAAAAACTAAGTGAATATGACTGGACTTAATTAGCTCGACAGATGTTAATCATAAGAAAAACATGGTACGTTTAATCCCATCGTTAATTCAGTTGATTTTATTTTTTAATACTGGTGTTGAAAAGCTCTTCATACACACCCGGACACCTCTCTCTCTCTCTCTCTCTCTCTCTCTCTCTCTCTCTCTCTCTCTCTCTCTCTCTCCAGTTTTGCTCTTCGAAACCGCTAGAAAAGGTAGTATAAATGATTCCGAAAATTTCCAAAAAGTTCAGTTTGCGAGTGTTTTTTTCATCTTATCTTCAACTAGCTTATCATGCACTGATCCATATTCCCAACATTTGTTTACCACAAACTTTACTCTTGACGAAATTTGCTCTCGAATTCTCTTATGTAAACGTTTATTCTCTCTCACTGGTCTCTGCAGTCTCCCCTCATTACCCCAATCAGTACTGCTTCATCTGCAAACATCAGCCTTTCTCTGCCCTTTCGTACCACTCTTTACGGAATATAAAATAATCGTGGCAACAAACCAAAGCCTTGTCTTATACCCACTTTCACACCAGACTAGCCACTTCGCTGCCTAAATATTCTAAGGCATGTTTTGCTTCTATTATAAAGACTTACACTCTATGCTATTCATCCTCAATACCTTTCGTTTCGGTTCAATGAGAACCAATACTGCTGCATACAATTCTCTTCCTTTGTTCTCAATTATAACCAAATAATTCTTCATAGTAAACTAATTATCCACTGACAACTTGTCTAAACCCCTGCTATTCTTCCTGTAGCTATAATTCTATCATCTGTCTGCCCTTCTCAGCCAAAATTCTAGCCTGGATCTTCCCTGGTATACTAAGTAACGTTAATAGTTCTTTACCTTCTTTATCAGCCCTACCTTTAAATGAAGGCATAATTATGAACCTCTTCCATTATTCTGGACCCTTTACCTTAGTCTAGACACACTTAATACACCCTGTTATAACGCTCAATTCAAACTTTCGCAACACTGCTACAATATGCTTATTGTAATCCAATATATATATATATATATATATATATATATATATATATATATATATATATATATATATGTATATATATATATATGTTTATATATTCATAGTTATATATGTATATATAATATATATCTAATATATATACAATATATATTATATAATATATATAGTTATATATTTATATATACAGATACGTATGATATGTATAATTATATATCTATATATATATATATATATATATATATATATATATATATATATATATATATATATATATATATATATATAAAGATATTTTTCTGTATCCGTTTAATCGTTTTAGTTAACATTAGTCTTCTACATATGAACAACTGATCTGTTGACTATTTCTCCAACCTAATTTTAATATCCTTCTCATAGATATTTTTGATTTCGTGCAACTGTACCCAGGATACACAGTAGAGTTATATTGCAAAAGACAAGAGCGGTAAAGAACTACAATAATTCTTAGGATGAACAAATACCCTCGTGTCTCCCAACGCACAATGAAACAATGAAATTTTATTCGCACATCTTATATGAGGTTATTGTCAACTCAAATTAACAAGTTCAATGGATGCATCTCTCCAGGTTTTCATCCAAATATACCAAAGGTTATTAAAATAATATTCTTCATTTAATGCCATTTGCACAACCTGTTCCGGGCCGCCCCCCCCCCCCTTTTTTTTTGCTATAATCTTGCTTCATAACTGTCGCCAAATAATACTGTATCATCTATTAATACCAACGCTTCCTTTCAATTTACCAGAAACTTGTAAATGTTTTTGTCCTTCCCTTGACTCTTTTTATCACAAAGCCCAAAAATATTGACTGTCCAAGAAGAAATACCGCACCATTATCTAGGCCCACTTCTGCACAAAACTAAGCACTTTCACATCTACGTATTCTGAAATAGGATTCGTTTCTATCACTAAAACTTCTAATTACTCAGGAAATTACTTTGTACACGACACTGCAACTATATCACTTCTATCATAAAGTCCACATGTACATGATACAGCTTTTTTCTTTACTATCATAAATGTCACAACACTGTTTCTTCAGTAAAACCTGATCTATGTATTTTTACTCTTGTCTAGACCTATAATGCTATTCCCCACCAAACACTCGGTGAGGTATATTGAGTAATGTTATGCCTGTATATTTTTTTTTATATTTCTTATAGTCACCTCTGAAACTGTTCTTCTCAATCAAAGAGCAAGTTATTTTTCTCCTTCATGTCTAGGAAACACTTCTCGTTTTATTCCGACATAGCTTCCACACACTGGTCAGCCACTCAATTCCATAGACCACTATCAATTCCACGAGCAATATCTAATTCACTTTAACCCCTTTCGATTTTGCATCATTCAGATCTGCTCTGCATTTCTTCTTTATTCAATAACTTCGAAATGCTAACCCCACTGACATAAGGCTGTTCTTTTCAGGCTGAATCTTCCCACGTTAATCTTGTATTCCAAGATCCAAATTCTCAATTCATAACCTTTCTTTATACAATGATCTCTAATACAGCTTCTTTTTCCTCCAAAGCACTCGATTAAGTTCACCGCGTATACCTATCAATATACTTAAAAAAAAAAAAAAAAAAAGTGCGACTGTTTAAAGCACCAAGAGTAAAGACCTAATTTATAAAGTTGTACATGAGTCATATGTCAAATTATTTTTTGTTAACACTTGGTATTTTGGAGCAACAAAATAGACTGTGACGTAGAAAGGTAGGCCCTGCCTGTTCAATATGATGGGGTTATGGAGATAAACAAGGAACTGAAGAACACTAGGGTGAAGATTTATACAAATAACAATATCAGTCTATAAAAACACTTAATAAATAGGGTTATACGGTACAAGCGAAACTAATTCTTCAATTGACCATTTTCCAAAAGTCTTCATGAAATATAATGAACGTTTTATACTGTGGATCAAACATCAATCACTTTTTTATCTCCAATTCTTCCTCAAGCCAATTCCCTGGGTAAAAAGTGATCCGGGACTCTCTCTCTCTCTCTCTGTCTCTCTCTCTCTCTCTCTCTCTCTCTCTCTCTCTCTCTCCTCTCTCTCTCTCTCTCTCTTTGAACGAGGTCTCCCCTGATATGACCTGATTTCTAGATTACAGACGAGGGGGCAGGACTCCCCGCGGAAATTTTCCATTTCAAAGGGAACTCAACAGAATTAAGGGGTTTCATGGACCTGAGGTTGGTGACTCCGCCTTTTGAACTTGGCCTTTTTTGGGAAATTAGGATGCGAGCGGTCTCTGAAAAATATTCATGACATTCTTCATAAAACTTTGGTCAGGTTAATGAGGTTCTCGTCAAATAGCCACGGGGCTTATTATCTCTCAGAGTGAAATACAGCGTTCCTTTTGATGTAGCACGAAATTCATTACGGACGCTGCGTCAACGAAACTACTTATTAAAAACAGAGCACAGCCTTTGTTATCTTCGTAATAAACATACTCGTTACGTTGGAAATTGAGTTAATAGGAGAACGAATACGTAGATTGTTGTTAAACTTCATCACAATAGCTAATGACCTACTCTAGTTTTTCTTTCATAATGTAAAGTGTCATTACGTTATTCAGTTTATTTTAAAAAAATACCATTTCATCTACGATTTATTAATTCTTATTTTAACAAAATCATTCTGCAGGTATTATGGCCTACTTTTTTTTTTTTTTATAAAGGAACTACTGTTAAAATCGTCACTTTGTATGCCATTTAATTAATTTTAGCCCAATTACCAAAAATAATAATTTCCTTTCACATTTGGCTTTTTGAGAATTGTTTCATGACTGTTGCTCTTATATTAAAACATTTTGCGCACACAGTTCCACTTTCAGAGTTCAGAAAGCTCATCTGGTGAAGTAACATTCCCCGTGCAATTCTCTAAAACAGTGGTTCTTAACCTTTTTATTACCATGCTCCCTCTAAATGTTGGTCCTTCCCTCCACGCCCCCCCCCCCTTGCATCTATGAGTAAAATTCCCTCCCATACTTCAAGGAAAATGAAAAAAAGAGAGACAGAAGGGGTTTCGAGGGATGGGGAGGGAGGTAAATAATTACAAAACATAGTAAACCCAACGAGTCTGACTAGAGTAGCAGACTATAGGAAATTAACGTTATAAGGCGGTACTTTTGCATTTTTTCATAAACTTCTGAATATTAGAGCCTCACTCTTGTTACGATAATAACGAATATAACTGGAGAATTTTTAATTTTCCCTAGGGCTCGTGCCTCCCCTGGAGATTGCTGACGGCCCCCAGGTTAAAGGCCACTGCTCTAAATTGTAGTCACCCATAATCTGCACATGAATAAACTTCAAATCACTCTCATCCTCCTTTTGACCTATATAAAACTTCTTATCGTCTCTTTGTTCATTTCCATTCGTTTCTCAGCTCTCCATCTTTCTTTTTACATGTGATGTGCAACAAAAATCTTCCATTTTGTTTCCACCTATTGGCTTTCAATTTCGTCACTCCGCATACGAACCCGTGAGCAGTCTTGCATGAAACCCAGCATTGTTTTCCTTTTTAGTTTTCTGAAAAGAAAACTATTGTGTCAGCTTTGTCTGTCCATCCGCACTTTTTCTGTCCACACGTTTTTCTGTCCGCACTTTTTCTGTCCGCCCTCAGATCTTAAAAACTACTGAGGCTACAGGGCTGCAATTGGTATGTTGATCATCCACCCTTCAATCATCAAAGATACCAAATTACAACCCTCTAGCCTCAGTAGTTTTTATTTTATTTAAGGTTAAAGTCGGCCATAATCGTGGTTCTGGCAACGATATAGGATAGGCCACCACCGGACCAAAGTTAAAAGTTTCACGGCCCGCAGCTCAAGGAGCATTATACCGACACCACCGAAAGATAGGTTTCTTTTCGGCGGCCTTGATTATACGCTGTAGCGGCTACACAGAAAACTAGATTGCGCCGAAAAAACTTCGGCGCATTTTTTACTTGTTTCACTTGCCATTATTGCTCCCAAAACTACCACAGTTCGTTACTTAAGAAAATACCTTTACAGTTCAACCACTTCCATTCTTCCTGTATAAAGCAAGCAGAATTTTCGATATATTAGAAGTAAGAGCTGAAAGTCTAAGAGCAATTGTTTCAAGAATCGTGACTGGAGAGATTCTTCATATATGGGAACGATATTACAACTATAACAGGTATAAAACACCTAAAATGCTCAGAGCAATATAAATTATGGCACCTTCAGAACACAAGGTAGATTTCTATATTAGACCTCAGTTATGTATAAGTAACTTAGCAAATAATTACATAGCTACAGTTTATACTTTACGCACTTATTCAGCCCAATTATATGATATTTCAAAGCCATACGGTTATGCAATGTACTGTACTATGCTAGGCTTATTTAGTCCAATTATATGATACTGTATTTCATGCCATACCGCACTGTTAGACTTATTTAGCCCAATTATATGATATTTCAAAGGAACACTGTTCTGCACAGTACCTATAAGTCCAGCGCGGCTTCATTTCCAACATCATAAATATTCTTTGAAGTGAGGAGAAGGAGTTACCAAAGAAGGTTGGGGAGAGATGGGAATTATGCGAGGCAGAGTAGCAGAAGAAGTTGGACAAGTTCTCTTTGAAGATGTCCATTAATGATGAGGAAAATCAAAGGAGGAAAAAATGTAACCTTGATAAGCACGCAGAAACAAGGAATGTGACGCCAAGAGAGAAAGACAGTAAAATATTAGACAAATAAAAAGAGCACTATGCCTCAACGGGTTTGTTTTCTGCGATCTATGTTATTATTTCAGATAAGGCTCAGCGCTATCCAGATAGGAAGAAATACTTGGATAAAAACATAAACGAGTTATTTTCTAAGACCTTAATTCGTTAATTATAGTGAAAATACTGAAACGGGATAAAATAGAAGGGTCTCATCTCTAAACTAGAGATAATCTACTCTTGTATAAAACCTTTCAAGCAGTGAATTTCACTAATTAATTCATACAAGTTCCAAATTTTATAACTTAAAAAAACAGAGGGAGTCGTCTGACGTACAAAGAATATAAATATATAAGTTGAAAATCATAAAAGAAAGCATTAAGCGACTGGACTACCAAACACTACTGGGCTTCCAACATCTAACTATACAATACTAACTAAAAAAAAAAATATGCATTTCCTGATACTGAGAAAATCGCTAAATCATAACAAAATCTGAAAACATAAAGATCGTCTCTAAAAGAAACATCAGAGTGTAGAGAATCCTGGAATCCCTCTAGAACGAAAGATCAAACGACCTAGGAGTCTGCTCGTGACAGATTTAATATTCCTCGATCAAAATCCCTTTTGAGATAAAATCAGGTGATGTCGATATGATTTTACTCAAAACATTGTTCTACAGTATAGCCTAAACCCAATATGATTTTACATTGTTCTTACTTTATGTACAAAACCATAAACCAGAAAAATGTTGGGTTTTTGCTTATATTAATTTCGCAAAAAAAAGAGGTGAAATAAAAGGAACAAATCCATTATTAATGAGCCAAAGTGATAAAAGTAATAGGATCCACAGCTTCTTCTCCCTGATTCCCCACTTGAAAGAGAAGTTTAGTTAGCAATTCAGCCTTTTTCTGAAAAATAGGACATCCCATTCAACTCGTGAAAGAGACGGCGAGATCAAAGCATGATCAGAAAAGGGGGAAAGACTCAGATCGAAGGATATTAAGAGAATCAATTCTTTAGGGGAATAACAGGTGATATATGAATGACGGATATACGTAAATATATAAGGAAAGGGAATGATCAACACAAAAATTAATAGTCATAGGATGAAACAGTGCTATATATATATTATATGTCAGATTCAACGGAAGGTAAATTATAAGTACGTAAAAGTTTGAAAAGTTAAATCAAGTAGATTTGATGAGAAAATTGGATTTTTACAATAAACTTGATAATCCCCTTCATAAGAAACATGTAAATAAAAGAATAAATAACGATGGTGAGCATTTTCAGCTGGGATTAAATGGAAATAGGTTATTACTATGCTGATTCAATGGTTGGAAAGGCTCAAATTCAAATGATCCGAGTTAATTTGAATAAATAATAGATGTATACAAATACGAATAAGACACAAAACAAGTTGGAAGGCCATTCTAAATTATCTCATTGTTAGAAGGTCATTCTAAATTCACTTAATGTGTATGCAAGCGTCACGTTTAAATAAGGACTCTTTATACACCCATTCTCTGGGATTGGACGCCAGAAGTTATTTTAATTACAAAGACATCTTCACTTACAATAAACTCGACATAACAATGAACTCTAATGTCCTCTAATTAAAACTTTCTCGCGAGAACGCCGGGAGAGCAACTTCAATTGAATTTAGAAAGAAAAAGTGAAAGTAGAAATCACTAGACCCGACTACGTCTGTTTTGTGAGCTCTGTAAAGACAACGCGCGCTAGACCTGATTGTAATTTCAGCCTGAAAGCTGTTTTACATTTTGCTCTGGATGAAAGGCACGTCTGGGTGAAGCAGTTAGAAGGTTCACTGAGCGTAGTGTCTAGTTTTTGGAACCTCGTGATTGTTGTCTTACTGAGTAGTTTTTTACGTGTTTTTGTAATCTAATCTACAAAGCAATTAAATATTTCTTTAATTCTTATGGCAATTTTTTAGGTTTTGCATCAGGTTTTAGTTTTCTGTAAAAGAAAACTGTTGTGCCGGCTTTGTCTGTCCGTCGGCACTTTTTTCTGTCCGCCCTCAGATCTTAAAAACGACTGAGGCTAGAGGGCTGCAAATTGGTATGTTGATCATCCACCCTCCAATCATCAAACATACCAAATTACAGCCCTCTAGCCTCGGTAGTTTTTATTTTATTTAAGGTTAAAGTTAGCCACAATCGTGCTTCTGGCAACGATATAGGATAGGCCACCACCGGGCCGTAGTTAAAGTTTCATGGGCCGCGGCTCATGCAGCATTATACCGAGACCACCGAAAAATATATTTATTTTCGGGGGACTTAATACGATGTAGCGGCTGTACAGAAAACTCGATTGCGCTGAAGAAACTTCGGCGCATTTTTTACTTGTTTAAATTGACGATACTCGTCGGTATTACCTTTGATACAGGGTACTTCATTTCTAAGGAAATCTCTCACGTTAATTTACTCAATGATATTTCAATTTCCTTTTTGAGCGGCTTCACTGAGCTTTGTTTTCCATGAACACTGATTTTTACAAACTTCACTTAGCTTTCCTTTGCGAAATGATATTTTATATTGAAAATCATTACAATCCAATGCCCTACTCTCTCTCTAAAAATATACAAATCACAAAAAGAACATACAAATTCGAGGAAGGGTATATTTTCACATAAAATTTTTAGAAATCACGTCAGTGTGGAAAATGCCGTGTGTGAAAATATTCTCTCTTACACGAATTTGTGGTTTTTCATAATCATCACAGTTCGATACTGGGATTCTGCGACACTTTTTATAGTTACATTAAGCTAGAGAATATTCAGGCTTTGTTTTTTGACGCTTTCTGGTGAGCTTGGAGGATTAGATGGTACCTGTGTGATGTGATTAGAAGATTTATGCGGAATAGGTAAATCTTGCTCAGTACCACTACACAAGCAGTTGAGTGATTAGGTTTCGTGCTAGAATGTGTAATGTTTCTGCTGCTATTTGATGTCAATATAAGTAAGCAATGACGTCAGTAAGGGGATACGATGACAGGGATATTGAATGAAAGTTGGTATTATGACTAAATTGTTATTGGAATAAGAAATAGCCACTATTTGAGAACGAATATATATATATATATATATGTGTGTGTGTGTGTGTGTGTATGCATCGTATATATAATATATACATATACATATCTATCTATCTACCTATTTATCTATCTACACACACACACACACACACACACACACACACACACACATACACACATATATATATATATATATATATATGTGTGTGTGTGTGTGTATATATATAAATATATGTATACAAGTTATTAGAAATAGGGAGAATGAATCCGTAGAGTTCAACAATAGGTTTCCGGCAGATGGGTCCCGAAGCCGTAGCTCAGGATATTCCTTTCGGTTCATTTCATGCCATCGACAAGAATCTAGAGAAAAGGAACCAATGTCCCGGGCGGTAGCAGCGCTGAATTGTCATAATTCGTTAGGGAATGATTATTGGGGCGGACGAGAACCCGCTGTTGAACTCTAAGGGATTATCCCCCGTATTTCACTACCTTCACTGTTGCATAGAGAATAAAAACTGCTGAGTACACGCTGCTGATGTATTTCTCTCTACAGCAATATGAACATTGGCCAATTATTATCCAAAATAACGTAAAAATTATACGGAAAATTGAGAAGACTTAATTTAATTAACTCGTAATATGCTGCCATCCTGTTTGAAAGGACATGTTTAAGAACGGGTCAACTGCCTTCTAATAATAATAATAATAATAATAATAATAATAATAATAATAATAATAATAATAATAGTCAGAAATATAAAATACAGCACAGAGGGCAAATAATATGGATGTATTTGTAACAGTTCGTTTGAAGGATACAAAAAAAAAGCCTCTACTGAAACCTGTAATTCTACTGCCGAAAAAGTGGAGCAGTAATTACGGATGCCAGGCCAAATGTGTATTAAGAAGGCCACTGTCTCCACCCCGGCATTCAGCTAACATTTGAAAGGCCGAATCATTCTCCATATTTGATGATCGTGACCTTTCCTTCTTCAGGCCACAGTCACTCTTCCATATCTCTTTTATTTCACTTAGTACACCCGTGCTCTTTTCTTTTAGCTCTTCTTTTTCCATTATCAGTCTTGCACATTTCATCCATTTTATATCTACCATCACACATTTGATATTTCCTTCCAAACATTATGTATATTATCTGTCGTAGTATCCTTTCTTTTTTACCAGGGTCTGCTAGTTAAAGAATGTAATAACCGTTTCCTGACTGACTGCCAAATTTGGCTAAAAATCTCTACGTGTTTTTTTTACTTGAGAGCATACTTATCTCATTAACGAACACTCTGCAACAATATATACTATTTTACCATACTGGTTTCTCTCTCCTTCACTAAGTTACAAAACAACACCATTCCCATTACAAACTTACTCACGAGTTTTGCAAATATCATTCGCTAAATAGGTATTAAAAAATGAATTTTCTATCCAGATGCGTCGAGGCCAGAGCCAAACAGGCCGAATTCGGACGTGTTGTTTACCTTAGCTGCTACATCGCTACGTGTTGTAAGTTTCCCATTTCCAATTACAGCTTCCCTTGCTAATACGTTAGGTACTTCGTAAACCTCCAATTAGGGACAAGGTCTTTTGCTTACAGATAATTGAAAATGTGTATAAACAAGGTCTTCTTGACGGGTTATGCCTGAAACTCTGGTCTTCGCCCCCACCCCAGCCCCGTCAAGACACCTCTGGTGTTTCCTGGTACCCGGATGTGAGTGTGTGTTTGTGTCTCCCAGGATCGATAGTCCCGGCATCGATAACTGAATGGTAAAGACGAACATGGGAACACCGGTTAAGCAAACAAAGGCCTTTATGCGCTCTTCCAGTTTTAACGTTGAATGCTTTTCATTTCGCGAGCATCCCCCGCCCCCATGAAGCTGCGATGCTTTCGTGCCTCGCGAAGCATTCACGTCTCGATTGGAAATGAGATTGCCGAATCTCGCTTCGAATGAAGACATGTTGCATGTTCATCATGTTTTCAGTGTTTTTCAGTCGATTTTTCGTAGATCGCACTAGAACGCATAAAGCATAATTTCTGAAGCCATTTCCTGCGCAAGTGAAAGAAATGACATATTTCTATCATAGCTTCCTTCATAGCTTTGAGCTTTTCAAATTAATTTGCTGTTCATTGTTTAATTGTCGCTAGATACATACCGGTATAATACATTAATGTGATTCCTTAGGAAAAAGCAAATATTATCAAACTGAAATGATTAATTGATAATTCGAACTTTTGGTTGTCGAAGGTAAAGATTCTATTTGTATGTTTATCTGTTCCTGCGTATACCCTCTTCCTTTAAGTCTTGGAGGACACAGCGCAATAATATTCAGAGGTCTTGCAATAAAATTTCTTACATCGCAAGAGGAAAAAGAGCATAAAAGATCAAAAGAATGGAAATATGGCCAGAGGGCTAGGCCAAACGGATCAGGGCCAAGGTCAAACCCATGAATTTTGAAGCCTTGGTCCTGACTCTTGAAAGAGAATTCCATGAAAGTAATATAAAATGCATGCAAACACACACACACACATACATGCACACACACACACCACCTCTCTCTCGCTCTCTCTCTCATGTGCATTGAGATGAAGAAAGAAAATTCATAACCTCACCGGCCGAGTTCAGATTAACTTCATTGACCCGGACAGACGTAATCACAGTTATTTAGATACAAAGTATTTAGGTGGTGTGATAAAATAAATGAGAGAAGGAAAGATGTAGGCAAATCCAGTAAACCTGCCAGAATAATACAGTTTTTCTGTGGCCTTCTGAAATATCTGGGAATCCGGGTCGTTATTAAGAAGACGTAAAGAACAAGACCATATCCGGAAATCTATTATATCCTTATTTAGATACGGTGTAATGCAAAACTTCCACAATGCTAAGTAAGGAACAAAAAAAACTTTCCACTCAACGGGCTAAGATTTATGACATTCTATATGGATTAAAATTAAACACAAAAAAGGTTAACTAATGTGGATGACAAGAAAAGGATTAAGGCAAATGGTAAACAGTTTAAATCGTTGTCTCCAGAAATAATGACTCTTTCAACTTTCAAATGTTCATTTTCCAAAGAATTTAGGGTTCAAATAATGTAATGAAAGCACGGCATACTAAACCTCGACAGCAAACCGTATGAAAAAAAATTCAGTAAAGAAACGACAATTGCTAAAATAAAATCATATGACTGAATAACACATTAACCAACAATCTCCTGCTTATTTGTTCTTGTACAGATATCCATTTAATATTTCAAGCCGGAATGATTGCACAGTCACGTCGACGTAGGGTGAGTGAGTAATAAACGGAGGGAAGAGATGTCACAGCATTTAGAATGGGGTGAATGGCTTTACCGTGCATGTTGCATGAATGAATAGCTATTACTCTCATTTGACACATTAATGGATGAGCAATTCATATTATACTATTTATATATATATATATATATATATATATATATATATATTATATATATATATATACATATAAATAATATACACAAACATATATATATATTTGTATAAATATTATATATATATAAATATATATATATATATATATATATATATATATATATATATATATATATATATATATATATATATATATATATACCATATGTATAACCAGACGAAAGAGAACTTTTGCCTAAACAAACTACAGTCTGGAAACTTTACGAGTTTTGCAAATATCATTCCTAAATAGGTATAAAAAGATGAATATTCTATCCAGATACTGTGGCCAAAACCTCAGTATTTAAAAAATACAAATTGACATACTGAACACATACACGCGCGCGCGCGCGCTCGGGCATGAGAATGATGGTTTCTATGATTGCTGAGAGAAGCAGAACTATTAGCTTGAATGCCATGGGAAAGGTGGAAGGGTGGAACGTTATAGTCAAGGTATTCTGCGTCTGAGACTGAGAGCGGCGCGAGAAAAAGGTGTTATAGGGAGGTATGCAGTTTAGAAATGGAAGAGAACGAGAATAAAACTTTAAAAAAAACTTAGTGTTCGTGAGAAGTTCTGAATCTTGTTTTAGGCATGGCAGGGTTATTGTTGTAAATGAAACCAAAAAAACTGCAGTACTGAATGTTAATGCTGATGATACCTTAATTTAGGTACATGTGGATGGAACGAAGGAAAACTAGACGAGAGAAGGTGTATATCACATAATATGTGAAACATGACACGTAAGAGACCATATGCAAATACTTAAAGAAAAGAGGAGTAACTATATAATTAAAAGTTGCGACGTATAAAGTTATTTTTAACCAATTTTCCTTTATGGAAACGAAGTGTGATTGTTGAATAAAGACAAAAATAAAGTCTGATGCTTCAAAGGTTTCTGTTTGAGTTGTGTGCTTGGCATGAAGGACTGAATGATGATATGAACAGGTGACCCGGAATCGGGGGGAGGAGGGTTTGATTCGGTATGGTCAAGTGGTGAGAATGGATGAATGTGACAGTGGCTATAATAAATCATTTGAGAGCAAATGTTATTATAGGAAACAGCTTATTGTTGATATATATATGTATATATATATATATATATATATATACATATATACATATATGTATATATATATACATACTACATACATACATATATATATATATATATATATATATATATATATATATATATATATATATATATATATATATATATATATATATATATATATATATATATATTCATGTTTTAGCAATCTTATGGATTTAAACTCCTTAGTCATAATCGTACGCATATAAAAAGAACTCCGTAATATTTATTACACGTATGGTATTGCTTCACCAGTCCATTTTACGGATACTATACGCTCCCTCTGTATGAAATGTTCCCTCTATCTCAGAAAAAATCTTTTCTAAATATTGATCTGTTTTGCAATTTGACTGACAGGGATAGCAGTTTAATAAATGTGTCATTTAGTAAGCACCAGTGTCAGACTGCTATAGCACATAGTGCAAGAAATTTTTCTCTGCACAAGGTCGCCTCCTTCTTACCTTAACGAGTTTCTGGCTCTAACTGGTTAAATGCTCTAACACTCCTCTATCCTCGTCGGTGTCCAAAGGTGTAAAGAGGTAAAGTCATTAGTGACTAATCACTTGTATTCTGTTTATTTCTTTTAATGTTATTGATAAATGGTAAAATCTTCGATAGGATTTAATTAAATGAACTGAATTTAGCGACATTTTCGACGCAATTCCACGAGTTTTAATCAATTCTACCGATATCTTAAGGAAGATGTGATAATATTTCACATGCCAAAAATTTTTAGTTTCATTCACTTATGAGTACTTCCGGCGTCTACACGATTTCCAAAGCTCAAAACAGTTTTCGTTAGCATGAGATGGGAATCCAAGCCCGGGAACGAATACGCCAATATTCCTGCGTCTGTAGCTCAGACCTATCCCAGGCATAAACGCTTTATAGAATTCCCGATGGACGTTTTGCCCTTTCTCAGAACACCCTCAGCTGAAATCACTCCCGATCATTCGATTCTGATCGAACAAATCAAACGGACGGCTTCATCATCAGTTTGCCACTGACCTGACCTTTGCAATTACGGTCAAACTGATTGATTCCGTCTTCTCGTCTCGGAATGGGGCCACCAGCACCTGTCTTTGAAGCAAGTGTTGCAATCAAAGTTTATATGACGTTGCAAGCCTCCTCCTCCTCCTCCTCCTCCTCCTCCTCCTCCTCCTCCTCAATTTCTCAATCTGTTCTCTTATTGGAAGCAACTGAGATGAGAGTTGGCGCGGCTGCAATACTTTCAGAGAACTGATCGTGTTTCTTTTCTCCTCTCGAATAGGTGATAGCGTGTGGGTGTGTGATAGGAACACTACAAAGATGCCCATAATGAAAGCTGAAAGCCCTGAGAAGCACTCAGAAAAAAAACGAACAAGATGGATAGCGAATGCAGTATCTAAAATAAAGAGAAATACGACGAAGGCGTTTCGAATTGAAAACATACACGCACACTCACAAATAAAAACCCACACAAATGGGGGAAGGGCATGAGGCTAATAATCTCATCCCAACAACTTACTGAAAATGGAAGGTTCTCGCCTTCCGGAATCGCCTACACCATAGGGAAAGGTTTAATATATATATATATATATATATATATATATATATATATATATATATATATATATATATATATATATATATATATATATATATATATATATATATATATATATATATATATATATATATATATATATGTGTGTATATATATATATATATATAATATATATAACATGCATTATAACCAACAATGTTACAATCTTAATATATCAGAACATGCATTATAACAACAATATCATATAGATATATAGTACACACACATGTAGCATATATATATATATGTGTGTGTGTGTGTGTGTGTGTGTGTGTGTGTGTGTGTGTGTGTGTGTGTGTGTGCCAGTTTCTGTCACATACACGCGTGGCTGCGTAGAACTTATCAAATGTATTTTTCCTCGGGTGCAAGTAATCCCCACGGTTTAGTGAATTCGATATTCAACGATATTTGTAGGTTAATATTTGCGTATGCGCGCGTTTGCATTTATCCCGTGTATTATTGAGTCTGAATATGCAACTCCCCGGCCCATTTCTAATAACTTTCCAAGGCTACTACTCATCCGATTCCCCGAGTGTAATATTATCAAGGCATCGTCATCCCCCGCGCACGCATCGGGTTTGTTCCGGGAACATAAACCGTAAAGACCTATTCATTTCAGTCGGAATACAAACAGCACGACTTTAATCAGGGTTCAGGGGCGCGGCGGCGACACCGCCCAGCTCGAAGCCCCAGAATCATAAAGAGCTCCCGCCACGGTTGTCAGAACACCTGAAAGTTTGAAGCCAGACTTGTCAGCGGGTTGGGAGGAGGTCGACTCCTGCTGTCACGAAAAATTTTTTTTTTTTTTCATCGTTAATATAATCTTTTTTTTTTATTATACTGGGAAATAAAAATAATTCTACTTTGCGCTTAAATTCATTGGGAATTCTTACTAAATAACCATTTATCATTTATTCCATGGCTGGTTCTTTTAAATTTTAATGGGGAACAAAGCGTTGGTTTATTTAATATGGCCTCCTACTCAATTAAATTTTCGAGGAATTCGCATTACTTTGAAGTTTATTCAAATCTATTAATGTTGAATTCCGGGTATAAGATTTACCCGCTCTTCAGATATGAAGGGAGTCATTTGTGAGGCATCATAATTAATTCGCTGCTGGGGTTAACAATGTTAATATTCATACATTAATCTGCGACCTTTGTAGAGATAATGGGAGTCCGATGATTCACCCTTTTTTTTAACGAGCGGACTTTGAAATGCCTCATTTTCATTCGCCGATTAAATAAAATTATATTAATTATTGATCATCTTCGTTTGGTGTAACGAAGATGGGGAATTCTCTGATGTATAATGTGGGCTTTATTATATTAATCTCATTAAACTCTAATTTATGTTCCAGTCTTGTGTAAGTGTGCAAAGGTTTTGACACTCACTTTACAGCTGAACCTTATGGTCACTGTGTCATATACATAATAAACTTACTTTACAGTTGAACCATACGGTTACTCTGTCATAATACCCTAACTTTACAGTGGAACATCATACTCACTATATCATAATACACTCACTTTACAGTTGAACCTTATAGCCACTGTTTCATATAATACACACATGTAACGGTTGAACCTTATAGTCACTGCACCATTTAATACACTCACTTTATAGTTGAACCTTATAGTCACTGTGTCATTAATACACTCAGTTTACAGTTGAACTTTATAGTTACTGTGTCATATAATACCCTCACTTTGTAGTTGAACCTTATAGTCACTGTGTCATATAATACACTCATTTAACAGTTGAACTTTATAGTCACTGTGCCATTTAATACACTCACTTTATAGCTGAACCTTATAGCCGCTGTCATTTAATACGCTAACTTTGCAGTTGAACCTTATAGTTACTATGTCATATAATACACTCACTTTGCAGTTGAACCTTACAGCCACTGTCATATAATACACTCAATTTACAATCGAACCTTGTAGTTACTGTGTCATAATACACTCACTTTACAGTTGAATCTTATAGCCACTGTTTCATATACTACAATAACTTTACAGTTGAACCTTACAGTCACTGTCATATAATACACTCACTTTACAGTTTAACCTTATAGTCACTGTGTCATATAATACTCTCAATTTACAACTGAATCTTAGTCACTGTGTCATATAATACAACCACTTTACAGCTGAACCTTATAGTCACTGTGTCCTATAATACACTTACTTTTATAGTCATTGTGTCATATAATGCACTCACTTTACAGTTTAACCTTATAGTCACTGTATCATATAATACACTCAATTTTCAACTGCACGTTAGTCGCTGTGTCATACAATACACCCATTTTACAGTTGAACCTTATAGTCACTGTCATATAATACACTTACTTTTATAGTCATTGTGTCATACATTACACTCACTTTATAGTTTAACCACCTTATAGTCACTGTGTCACATAATACACTCAATTTACAACTGAATCTTAGTCACTGTGTCATATAATACACCCACTTTATATATGAACCTTGTAGTCACTGTGTCATATAATACACTTACTTTTACGTCATTGTGTCAGATATTACACTCACTTTACAGTTGACCTATGTTATGCATAAAGAGATCAAATGCTATTTGGTTCGGCGAAATTGATCAGGCGTCTTTTCTTAGAATAACAATATTAAAGAACAACACACACTGTTTTTAAACGACAATGAGTGTTTACACTACTGAAATTTCCTGTATTATATGTAAATCGGTGGATATGTCACAGGTGATGCATTTTAGTCCTTTCTTTGCAATGCCAAAGAACATTTTTTTTAATATTGTTTGTATCCAAAGAAAATATATGATGCAACGTTTGATGCTTATTACACTTCAAATAGAATAAGTAACATTTGAGTTTATTCGATTTCTGCAACTCGACGAATTTTGGTATTCTAGCACACTCATGGCATATTGCTATTAACTAAAGCGACAGACACACACACATAATATATATATATATATATATATATATATATATATATATATATATATATATATATATATATATATATAAATATATATATATATATATATATATATATATATATATATATATATATATATATATATATATATATATATATATATATATCTATATATAAAGTTATTTATATATATATTTACATAATATAAAAGTTATTTATATATATATATATAATATATATATATATATATATATATATATATATATATATATATATATATATATATATAAGTAGAATTTACTAATCACTTCCACCAGATACGTGTTTAGTAACCACAACGGCATTTTAATGGCATTAATTCTTTACACAACAGGATACGCTTGTTACTGCAAAGCATGCGATCTAAATGCAATAATATGAAGAAATTATGACGTCCGTACAGGATTGGAACCCGCATCCGGATTCTCAGAGCGAGGTCGTGTTGCCTACAACTACACACACACACACACACACACACACACACACACACACACACACACACACATATATATATATATATATATATATATATATATATATATATATATATATATATATATATATATATATATATATATGAGAGAGAGACACACACACACACACAAGTACAATGTATCAATGATATAAGATACATTCCATACCTTCAGTTGGCAACAATAAATGATTCTCTTTGGTAGCGAATTCTGTGAACTAGTAGTTTTTACAGCATTACAGATTATGAAAGCAAAATGCGCGTACGTATGCGTAAGTGTGATGAGTTCAGACAATGAAAGCTGTTGACGAGGTTAAACTCATTTCACTGGTGCGGTCATATAAAGCTTTCGAACTTCAGAACTTCAGGAATGGCAGATCATATTACAGGTGTAGGATAATATACAATTACAAAGTTGAAATGACTCAAGGACAGAAACTCTGAACCGAATATGGCAATGGCAAATAATTAAGCAGATTGCGAAAGTTAATACCATTTGGAGCTGTATGAAAATTAAATACTCGGATCTCTCTCTCTCTCTCTCTCTCTCTCTCTCTCATTTTTGAGCACTTGAACACTTAAAGTGTAAGAATCAAGCATACTTACATGTCATATGGATACTTGCTTTTCAGTCATCTTTATAGTTAAAAATATAGTAAAAAAAATATCGTTAGCAAATAGCACAGGAAACCTAACAAAGTGGAAAGTCTAGTACACAAGGCGTCGTAAAAATTTTCCATGAAAAAATTGTACATAGCCAGCGGCAATCTAATACTTTTAACCTGCTCTTAGGAAAATTAACTGGTTTTTCGAGGTACATTTAATATTTGACTTTCACTTTTGTCTTTTTATGCACTCTTCCTTTTGTGAATTTAAACTCTGATCCTGTGACGTACATTTGGTCTTTTTAAATTCTTATGTATATATATATATATATATATATATATATATATATATATATATATATATATATATATATATATATATATATATATATATATATATTTTAAACTTTTGTAATAAAATTGATGGATAATAGGAAGTATCTACGATTATTTCTGGGGACGATTATTATCAACGGGGCGCATTACCAACATGCAGATAATTGTCAGCATTTACTTTTTAACATTTTTTAATAACTAAAGTAATCATTGCGGAATTTACTCCAAGTTGATGAAGCCAAGAGAAGTAGCAAGATAGACAATAATGGTAAGAATAAAATTTAAGATTACACAGGAAAAAACAGACTGCCATAAGCACAGTCCCACATCTAGTATCCCCTACCTAATAACTACTGATGGAAGACGATTAACCGATTTCCATAAGAAAGCCGAGGTCCTTAAACGAAACTTTCACGAGAATAGCTAAGAAGACTCATAAGAGGTATTTGCACGAGGGTCTCTTCGAAAAGAGCATTCAAAGAACATCCATCACCGTGCGACCCGAGCTGAAGAAAAATTTAGTTCTGAATCCCCTTGTTAAGAAACGCGAGTCTACGCTACTGCTTCCTGGTGGCACGATCTCTCACAGCTTCCAAGTCTGAACGTTTCGGAAGGAATTTTAGCTCAGCTTAGCTGGTCCGCTGGTACAGTGGTTAGTGTCGTGACATGCCACTCAGATGTGGCGGGTTCGCGTCTCCCCCAGGGCAATTAAAAATCACTGGCACTGTATCATGATCAGTTACTGCTGCATTGTGGGGTCTGCGGTGGGAGGTTGAAACCAACATTCTTTGGAAGCTTGAATTTCAAGTCAATGGCCCCTGCATGCTTGTTCCTTGTGAAAAGGATTCATCTACTGAAATAATAATAATAATAATAATAATAATAATAATAATAATAATAATAATAATAATAATAATAATCTCATTCAAAGGTTTTTAAATACCTTATGAAAATTTTAGGCTGAATGTTTCCTTATCTCTGAAGGTAAGCAGGAAATGAAACGGATGTTTTAGGTCAGTTAAGATCAGTACGGTATACGTAGCATATTCATACCAGTATTCACAAATACAACATAACGGACTTATAAAAAATGAAACTATATTTAATGGAATGATAATAATTACGAAAACAATATATCCAAAAGTGTATTTTATTCGGTTTTTTAACCTGCAAAGTTCCTCTGAATTTTGCATCCGCCACGATTTCACAGCATATTCCAACAGCAGTACCTAATTATGCCATTTAACTATGTACGCATATTTAAAGCATTATATATTTCTTTTATTTTTCTAACATTTAATCCTAATACCCTTAAAATGACAGTCACTCACGGACTAACAATCAAATACATATGTAAATATCATGTGTTCGATTTTTTGTGCGGGAAATATCCTTTTTCTTTCTTCGTATTTCTCAATTTGTAGATAATCTACTATGAATGTAAACAGAAAAAAAATAATTTTTCTCTTCGCAAAAAACCGTATTGGCCATTAAAAGTCGAATTCAATTCCACCATAATGAAATATAACGTACCCTATTGCAGCTATTTGTGAGGTCTGATTACCGAACAGATATTGGCTTTACCATCAATACACGATTCTTGTTTTATATATCAGCTGATTTCATAATCAACCGAGTGTGATAAAATTTCAGTTGCAAATAATGCAAATATTCTCCTCTTCCATTCAGCCGTTTATGCAAATTTTATAAGTTCAGTATCTATCTACAGTATGTCACTCTCCTTCTCTTTCTGTCTCTATTAACGAATTTATAATTATGTCGACATGCAAGCATTGCACGTATGCACATGCGCCCACATATAAACACAGACACG
Organism: Macrobrachium rosenbergii; assembly: GCF_040412425.1. Taxonomy (NCBI): domain Eukaryota; kingdom Metazoa; phylum Arthropoda; class Malacostraca; order Decapoda; family Palaemonidae; genus Macrobrachium; species Macrobrachium rosenbergii. The sequence goes on along the minus strand of NC_089783.1, from coordinate 42,015,550 downwards.
CACATTTGTATAAACATATTATTTATAAACATATATATATATATATATATATATATATATATATATATATATATATATATATATATATATATATATATATATATATATATATATATATATATATATATATATATATATATATATATATATATATATATATATATGTATGTATGTATTATTAACAACAATGCCCTCACAGCTTCTCGAATTCTTCACACTTTTTAGTTACGCTTGTCGCTACAAAGCCTGACATCCAAATGCAATATTACGAAGCAGTTCTGACGTCCGTAACAGGTTTCGAACCCTCATCTAGGTTAACAGAACGAGGTCGTTATACCGTCCTGATCAAGAGAAGGATAACAGTCTATTGCCGCTCATAAATGCATAATTGTACCTGTCGAATCCAGATATATATTTATTAGGACCGAAATAAACCCATCCTCGCTATCGTAGCCGAGTGGGTAATCGACTTTTATTGATTTGTTTGGCTGAAATATACATATAGGATCTACCAGTCACTTTTTACCAGATACGTCACGAGTAGTCAAGGTTACTGGAAATGTTTTTTCCAAAACCCGTGAATTATTAGAACTCAATTGTATCAATGTTGATCACGTAGATGTTACTCTGGTTGTCCGCGTCGATATTTTTATTAATAACTCTGATGATCTGAGGCCGCTAACAATGGCCTTGGTTGATTAATTTTTCTTTGTAACATTAATCGGACAGGACGAAAGTCATGGATTGAAAAAAAATCACTGATCGCTCTCTAGGCGACTGAATGTTTAAAGGCAGAATTATTCATTGTACAATATGGTTTCCAAGAGAAAGATTCATTTTTATATAACATACTAGTAACTAGACCATCCGTGATCCAACTGTTGAAAACTTGGGGAGGAGGGGGAGGGGGGAGGACAAGGGAGGGGAAGAGAGGGGATTGGATGTGGAAGGGGAGTGGGAGGGAGGGGGGAGGGGGGGAGGGTGGAAAGGTAGGGGATTAGTGAAGGGGAGGAAGAGGGGAGGGGATGAAGATGGGGAAGGTGAAGGGGAGGGGTAAAGGAAGGGGTAGGGGAGGGGAAAAGGAAGTGGAAGGGGAGGGGAGGAAGAGGGGAAGGGGAAAGGGAGGGGAAGGGAAGGGGAGAGGGGGTAGGGGAGGGGGAAAGGGAGGTGGAAGGGAGGGGAAAACAGCGGAAGGGGAGTGGAAAGGGAGGTGGAAGGGAAGGAGGAGGAAGAGGGGGAAGGGGAAGGGGAGCGGAAAGGGAGGGGTAGGGGAGGGGAGAAAGGGAGGTGGAAGGGGAAATCTACGGGCAGCACCAGACCCGTTTAACTTACCGGTGTGCAAACAAAAACGTTTCCGAGTTTTTGTATTATATACAGTAGATAAAGTTATATATTTTCCTTAATCAAAGGCAACGATGTTTCGAGACCTTCACAATATGCACTGAAGTCTTGTGTGAAATATACGCTTTTAATTACTGAAACAATGTTCACAGGATTGTGTCCTTTTGAACGAAAGTTATCGACGTGAACAGATAACGTTAAAATCTACGACCTCTACGATGGAAATTAATGTTTTTGTATTTAATCAAAAGATATTTATAATTATATAAGCATATACATATATCTATGTCTATATCTATCTATCTATCTATCTATCTATATATATATATATATATATATATATATATATATATATATATATATATATATATGTTTGTATATATGTTTGTATGTATTTGTATATATATATACATATATATATACATACATATACACACATATAATGTATATATATATATATGTATTTGTATGTATGTATTTGTATGTATGTATATTGTATATATATATATATATATATATATATATATATATATATATATATATATATATATATATATATATATATATCAATTACAAATTAAAGTCAAGTTCTAACCCTTCCAAAAGCTTCCGAAAAACGGACATAATATGGGGCCGAGAGATGAATAACACGGAGATTACTGTAAAATTATGAGATACGGACCAGGCGTTTCGACAGCTGCCACTGCGTGGAGACTAAAGGGAGACGATCATATCTTGTGAGTCCATATAAATTAATAGTCGGAGGGTTTGTATTCTTTAATTCCTGGGCTCTTCTCTCATAACTCACTTATTATTAATCTCAGACGGTGTTGACGTAAGGTCCCGCCTGAGGTGACATTTGAGCTTTAATTGGTTATTAGGAAATCGGTTCTGGTGAAACCGTGAGGAGACGGTTGTGTGTGCTCTGAGTTCGCTTTCCTTTTTTTTTTTTTTTGTTTTTTGTTTTTCCCCTCATTTGCTTTACAGCAGCGTACAAAAAGTAATGTGTCGCCTCGATCAGTGCATTGGCCAGTAGTAAAATTGACGCTGAATGATCATAATCTAATAATTTACTTACATTTTTATGTGTTTATTCATTAATTTGTTGATTTATTTTTTAATTGGTGATCTCTTCTTTCTGTATTTCCCTTTACCTACCGTTACTTCTTTCTACTGAAGTTTGGAAGTTTGAATTTCAAGTCTGTGGCCTCTGTGGGCTTCTTCCATATGAATAGGGTTGAACTTCTGAATGACAATAATAATAAGAGATTAATGCACAGATATATTAGATAATATTGGACAATCATCAGTATGGACCCAGTCGTAAATAAAAGGGCTTATTGTCATCCAATTTTCAACGTAAGTTATGGTGTATGAAATTCATCATGGAGTTTGGCAAAATAAAAGGATTATTTATACAACTACTGCCATAAACCAAAATTGATTGGACTTCCTTACAAATGAAATGCAAGCAACGCTCGTGAAGAATCATCGGCAATTGTTCCCTTATTTGCGGGAAATATGTGTTAAATATAACAGGTGTATGATTTTATTGCTAAAATAATTTCTTATAAGAAACTGCTATAAGAAATTACTTGTATGGTTTTTATTACTACAGTGCAATCACTATAAAAAGTTACTTGTATTAAGTCCAGACTGAGCCACTTAAAATATTATTATTAGTATTATTATTATTATTATTATTATTATTATTATTATTATTTCAGTAGATGGAACCTATTCACATGCAACAAGCACACAGGGGCCACTGACTTGAAATTCAAGTTTCCAAAGAATGTTAGTTTCAACTTCCCACCGCAGACCCCACACTGCAGCAGTAACTGAACATGATACAGTGCCAGTGATTTTTCATCGCCCAGGGGGAGAAGCGAACCCGCCACATCTGAGTGGCATATCACGACAATAACCACTATACCAGCGGACCAGCTAAATATGGACAAATGTAGCAAAAGAACAACCGAGAAATTATCACTAAGAAGCACACGGCAAAGTCGATAGAGGGGGAATATAGTTTTCCAACAGCTGAAGTGGTATTCATGATAAAACGCAATTGGAGATTTATTATTAGCGCAGGAACAACCCAGCAAAAGTTTACTGCATATTTTTCAGTATCCGAAGAGGAGAAGTTATTCTCCCGGAACTGTTAAAAAGATAAAGAACTAACTTATAGCTATAAAGTTAAAAATACCAGTTATTTTTAAAATTGTAAACATCCACACTTTCCTTAACTGTTATACCAAAATGATTCGCCCAAAGCAGGTTTTTATTTGTGGCACTGATATCACAAAAGAGGCTTAACAAATGTAAGTTGAGCACTGATGACTTTTTTCAGCGGGTAGAACATGAAACTGTCAAGTATGTTTAATTACAAATCACTGAAATTTACATCACTGATCAGAAAATGCATTGAATACTCATTTACCGCTCCAATCAACTAAGACAATAAAAACGGCATAATATTTCATTAAATAGGCTATAGTCAGATAACCAGAATATTTCATACGCATTACTGTTTTCCCAAGAAATATGTAAAACGTAATATATTTTCCATTATCCCCGTGTACAGAAGAATCAGAAACAAAAACACCAAAAAAATCTTTTTTTCAATTTTTCATACCGGTACAATTTTACACTCTGTAATAAATCGCCCATTTTATTTTCAGCCTTGTTTTGCAACCGTAAAACAAATGCATATTTCTTAACTCACGTAGTTATTCGCAAAACGAAAGAATCCGTGGTATTGAAAACTCTCGTATCTTTGCCTTTTACTCAGTCGAAATATTTTGTTTATATTTTTTTCTTTTTTTCCACCTTGTCGAGTTTCTGCTAATAAGCATTATGCATGGAACACATTTTCCCAGGTTAGTGTTACTCATTTACTGAAAATAATTTTAGCTCGAGTTCCTCAGCATTAAGGAATCTCTGACAAGCTTCTTTAAATCTGCTGAATGCGTAAAATGTATGAATTTGTTGCTACATAAATTTCTAATAAGAAATGAGAAATTACTCGTAAGGTTTTTATTGCTACAGTAAAATTACAATATGAAATTACTTGCAAGAAATCCAAACTGAGCCACTTAAAATAAGAACAAATATTGTAAAAGAGAACAACAGTGAAATTAATAACCTGACGCAAAATATAAAAAAGGTCTTGCGTAAGCTGTCTATTAAAAAAAAAAGTATCATCAAGGCCACCGAAAAAAGATCTATCTTTTGGTGGTTTCGGTATAATGCTGTATGAGCCGCGGCCCATGAAACCTTAACCACCGCCCTGTGGTGGCTTATCCTATATCATTGCCAGAAACCCGATTATGGCTAACTCTAACCTTAAATAAAATAAAAATTACTGAGGCTAGAGGGTTGTAATTTGGCATGCTTGATGATTAGAGGGTGGATGATCAACATACCAATCTGCAGCCCTCTAGCCTCAGTATTTTTTTAAGATCTGAGGGCGGACAGAAAACGTGCGGACGGACAGGCAAAGCCGGCACAATAGTTTTCTTTGACAGAAAACTAAAAAGGCGTCATAAAGAAAGCAGGGCATCCCATGCAGGGTCAATACCAGAATAAATAAGGGGGTCTGAATCGCAGATATTACTGATTTACCACCTGTTTACCGAGAACTTGAGCAACAAAGCGCGTATCAATATTAATCTTATCACCAAATATGTAGGGTGGTTGAGAGCGCGTTCTGTCGGGAAGAGATCTGTTTACTGATGCTCGACACGGAAACAACAGCAAACTAACACTGGGTGACTGTTTCATTTTGTTATTTCAGTTTAATATTTCATACCTAGTATTTTGGGTAGCTTTATACGGTGAAAAGAAAAATTAACAAAATGGAACTTAAATTGATAATTTTCACTGAAAAACTAGTTATATAAAGATAAAAAAATTATTCTGAATATATGAAATATAAGATTAAATTTTTAGAGAACTTAGATAATCAAGGTGGGAATGTTAGACACAATAACTGTTTTAGTTGTTTGGGAAAAAATGTAGACTGACATCTAACTTCGCCAGCTCGTGTTGTGGGGAAAGACACAATTAAAAAACATTATCGGATTTTCCACACGATGTAGATCTAACATATTTTGAAAATGAACAAGTCAATATACTGCATACTACCAAAAGACTTAATACCCCTCTTCCATTTTGCATTTCTTTCTGTCTGTCGTATCTTACGCTCTCCCAAACGCACATTAATTTGTATCATAAAGGAGTCCATTTCTCAGCACTGATTAAAAAAAAAACTACAATAATCATTTGAATTTAATAATTACTTCGTAAATTTCACTTATGCATTTATATAATATATTTTTCCAAACCTTTGTCATGAACAACACAAGCTCTTGTGCGTAGGTACCAAGCGACCTTGCGCAAATAGAAGCTGAAGAATTTCAAATCTTTACCTTACACTTCCCTCATTTCTTCCGCTCTATTAACTTTGCATGTGATTTCTAAAGCATTTACTGATGCTTTTATACATAAAATTACCATTAAAATGATAAAAAAAACGACGCATTTTGAAGCTCTCGCTCTGTCTGGAAGTAGGCAGGGAGGATGAGGCAAAGGGATCTGAGGATATTGATGGTTAGCGATTTCTCAAAGTCGTGGATAGGAAGTTGGTAGGCAGATTGGGAAGGAGAAGGGTCCTTTATGGTCAAGTTGGCAGGAAAGTATCACATCATTTTGAACTGACAAGACCGTTCGTTTGTTTGGAGAGCATGAACTGTGAAATTGCTGCATTCTGGAAATTCCTAACGCAGCCTTTCCATTAGACTTTCACGAGGCTGGGGTATGTTCTCATTATCATAATAATAATAATAATAATAATAATAATAATAATAATAATAATAATAATAATAATAATAAGAAATTTTAATTCTAATAAAAAGGATGAAATAAACGACTGCCATTCAAGATCTACTTGATAACTACATACAAAGACCCGTTAAGTTAAATTCGAGGTTTTCTTCTTGTTAAATACACTTTTTTTTACGCAATACTGTTCTTAGCTTTTGTTAGATCATTATATCATCTTCACATAGACACTGAGGATTA
>NC_089783.1:41974124-42004124 GCF_040412425.1 Macrobrachium rosenbergii | reverse complement strand
CAATGGATAATTGTCGTGCCAGGCTGATATCAATCAATCAATCAGTCCGAATAACTCTCTGGTTAATAAGACGGCCGTTCAGGTCTTCCACCACAGTCGGTTGATATAGCGCATTTCGAGGCAATGACCTTATAATTATCATTCATAAAAATGAGGAAGAGTCGCGTTCAAAAACATGCAAGATAAAAACAACTTAAAAAGTAGTACTGAAGATCTATTGGTAAACATGATAACAGATTCTGCTTTTGTAAACTTCTGTTTCCTTTCCCTGAGCGAATGAAGAAGGAAGTGCGTTTGTCACAATTTTTCCAATACATTTTCAACACGCTACTTTAAAAGGGCATTTTCATCTTTTATAAACATTATTAATATTAATATTATTATAAAATGTCTACGCAGGTATATAGATACTATTGATATTTATTTTAAATACACAAACAACCAAAAGACCATTAATTTCAATGGGTGGTTTCGTCATAGAATTGTCATTAAGAAGACAGTCAATGAACTAAACCAAGGGGAAAAAAATAATAAAGTATTGAAGAAATAACAGACAGAGGTAAGTATAAACATGGTAAATACAAAGGTTCATTTTTCTAAAGATGATTTAAATGTAGGTTAAGTAAGTAATTTAACGATGAAATATCTCTGTTAGCATACACAACATTACCAGGATTCTATTTACAAGTCGTCTTTATTAATGTAATAAATAAAAAGAGAAATGGCATTAATGATTTGTTTGCATGCTCCCAGCTGATCTGTTTTGAGAGTTTGCGAGCGTGACCTAAGTGTCAATCAGTGCGATGATGAGCTGAACATTTGATTGTTAAAACAAGTATATTTTCAAAACTGATTCATTTGGTCCGAATTTTTTTTACGTTATATATAATAAAAAAAAAACATATGCCTGTAAGCTACCTATTCAATTAAGTTTTTAAAAAGGTGAATTTTGCTTTATGTACAACTTTTCTGATGACCGGAACATTTTGGAACATATAAAAATATTTTGCATGAAAAATGTCAGTATGTGACAGGAGGCGTATCTTATATTTTTGCTATAGGTTATAAAATTGACAATAATGATTCATATACTAGCACTCTGACAGAACAGATCTCATTTTCCTTAATAATACAAGAAAAACTAAGAAAATGTATCTGCTGCCAGTTAGTGTTCAAAAATATATTTTGAGCCTTCAGTTTTCATGTTTTTTCCTAATTGCATTATGTAGGTTAATCGCTCTGTCTTGCATTATTAGCTCTATTTTGCATGAGCTATGGCGGTGTCATAATGTCTACAGCGGTTTCTTTCCAGTTCTGCAACACAGTTAATCTTTTGTAATGTTTGAAACCGTGTCCCAAGACCTCAATCTCAGATCTAAGAAGCGACGCAGCCTACTCAGTATCGCGATGAGTTATTTGTCAGTTTTTAAGAAAAATTAATTTATAAAATTTGTAAAATGTACTTTCCCTAATAATTTTTTTAAGAAACTATGACAAATTTTATATTCACTTATTCCGCAAATGCTTGGTTGACCCATTGCAATGGCCCCCAAATCAAAATATGAGGCGAAAACCCAACAGAGAAACCAAACATGTAGAAAAGGAGCCGGCTCCGGGAAAATAACTGACCTTATTACCATATTAACGGACTCTGAACTGCTTTAATATGGTCTGTATTGTGCCGAAAAATAGTTGCAGGTGATCAGTCGCCAACGAGGTTCGAAGTCCGCATGGTGACATGCAAATATTATATGGGCACGTGGCTGTGAGAAGCTGCCGAACCTGGAGGCTAAACTTGGGTTTGGCAGCGAAGCTGGGAACCTTACAATCTTGCCCTGAACAAAATCCCCGCTTTCCCAGTAAGTCGCCATTACCGTTGAATACAGTGAAAAGAGAGAACTGGAGTGGTTGGACAGCAAATTACGGAGATCCAGAAAATTAATAAGATGGAGTAAAATGATCTAAATTTAAATCTAGGAGAAAACCCTACATTTGCGCTAAAATGGATTAGGTAGAGAGGCTGGACAGCAAGACAGAGAAAGCATGAGGGACTGGAAGTAAAGTAAAAAGCTAAAAAGTAGGTGTATCTAGGGGCCATAGGAACACTGCAGACACCCTTAAGTAATGCATACAGAGTACCCCGTGAGGTGCACTGACAGTATTACCCCCTTATGAGTGACGTTAATGTTAGCTTTGTTACGCAGCGATTTCCTGGAACCATCAGCATAATACGAGTCACACGAAGCGACGTAACTCGAAGTGTTTTCCCCCAAACGGACTTTACTAACAGCAGTCGGAGGTACTGAGTCTTGCTGTTGTCGGAACAACTTTCTGTCTCCCATTCCATTGGTCATTATAGGATGAGAATACAGAAAGCGTTTTTATGGTTATAGATGTATGCACTGAAACGATAAATGCTTAAAATATCTTTACAGTTATGAATGTATGCAGTGGAATGATAGAGGCTTAAAATGTGATGCATATCACGCTGAAGTTAATGGAACAACCTAAAAGTTTGTGAAGAAAGATTATACCTAGGTTATGTTGTACATTAGGAAGAACAATAAGAATCGAAATAGCTGCAAGGAAGGAATTTCTGAGTAATCTGCTTTCACCGTAGTTTCGATTTTAGGAATGGCTGAAATTTCTGTGAGTGGTCAGAACATGCAGAGGTTTCCGTAATTCCCTCAAAATGGGAGAATTCTGCAGTGAGCCAAAGGTAAAGTGCGCAAAGTAAATTAAAGTGAAATAATCAAGTAACGAATGTATAAGAACGAAAAATGCCCCAGTAATGTTCTTCAATCAATTCTGCTTAACTTATTTTCAATATTTTATTAGTATGAAATTCAGAAGAGAGAGAGAGAGAGAGAGAGAGAGAGAGAGAGAGAGAGAGAGAGAGAGAGAGAGAGAGAGACGTTGAAGGAAATGAGTATCAGCCTTTGCTTTATAAAATATCCTGAAAATAGTTTGTGAGCGGAAAACTGGAAACTTTTCCCTGAAAGGTACGAAGCTCGGGGAACAGCAGATAGCGACGGCCACAAAGGCACAGGAATTGATAAGGCAAGATACGAAGGCAGGTCGATGTGTAGTTGATAAGGATGACGAGCGTCCCTGTGAAAAGAACATGGATCGAAGACTTTGCTTATAAAAGTGAGGTGTGTGTTTTAGAGTAAAGAGTGAATTTGAAGACGACTGGTGTCCTATATGTAGTGGAAAAAATATCGAAAAAATGCTTTCTACAGATGTGTTCTTTCGTTTTAAATGTTATAAGTATGGAAAATAAATGACCAAGTTTTACACACACACACACACACATATATATACACATATATATTACATATATGTTTATATGTTTATATATATATATATATATATATATATATATATATATATATATATATATATATATATATATATGTTTATATATATATATATATATAAATATATATATATATATGTGTGTGTGTGTGTGTGTGTGTGTGTGTGTAATCACAAACAATAAAAGTAAAATTAACACATCTTGCTAAAAGCATCATCGTTTTCCATTTCATTTTTACTTTACTTATCACATTTAAATACTGGCTCAGGCTTAACTTAACATAATACACTATCAGATGAGAAGTTAGGGTTAACAACTCTAGGAAACGACCAGTCTTTAACACCCACCTAAAGTTCTTCAGCTTCCCAATCGTCTCCTTTACCTTTTGGATTTATAAACTGATTAACAAAAAATTGACCAATGAGTTGTTAGGAACCACTCCTCCTTCCCAATTGGTCCCAAAAACATTACATCCTAGACACAGATGCAGCCATCTCTTCACCAGATTTGTAGCACAAGCGCCACTTTCAAGAAAGACAGGTCACTAACAGTGATCTGCAACAACTAGTCAGTCAACTACAAACTTTTGACCAGACCCAACAGACAAGAGGCTGACTCGGTCTGCCTCAACTGAACTCATAAACAAGTACAAAAATGCGCCGAAGTTTCTTCGGCGCAATCGAGTTTTCTGTACAGTGTATAATCAAGGCCACCGAAAAAAGATCTATCTTTCGGTGGTTTCGGTATAATGCTGTATGACCAGCGGCCCATGAAACTAACCACGGCCCGGTGGTGACCTATCCTATATCGTTGCCAGAAGCACGATTATAGCTAACTTTGAGCTTAAATAAAATAAAAACTGCTGAGGGCAGAGGGCTGCAATTTAGTATGTTTGGTGATTGGAGGGTGGATGATCAACTTACCAATTTGCAACCCTCTAGCCTCAGTAGTTTTTAAGATCTGAGGGTGAACAGAAAAAGTGCGTACAAAAAATGTACGGACAGAATAAAGTGCGGACGGACAGACAAAGCCGGCAAAATAGTTTTCAGAAAACTAAAAATCATGCAAAACCTACGACTGCCAGTGCATAGGAGGAGCAAACCTAATCAAGTCAGCAGATTCTTTAGACATTCTACCGTAAATTCTTACTTGAAGACTACCTCCGGTAAATCCCTGCACCCAGTCACTAGAAAAATATTCAAATGTCAAATCTTTTGGATATTTGAAGCTGTGTCCTAATTAGCAAAATCTAAAACGCCTACACTCATATCACATCACATGCAAAACTAAAGCAACCCAATGTCTGAACACAGCTTCTTTTGATTGTTGTACAATTAAAACCAATTTTTCGTAATATGTTTCCATCAACTTACGAGAAACTTGGTCATCATTAAAAGTTCTGGTTTAATCCGTCCGCCCGTGAAAGAGTAAATCTAGGAAAAATTTTAATTTTATGCCGCTGCATCATTCACGATTATTGCTTGCCATCATCTGAAGTCTCTTACTTAAGGGCAATAAAGTATGCATCCCTGAAAGAGCAGCTAATCTGAATTGTTTATTTTATTCATCGATTTCAGCATAAATGGGTTCTTTTGTATGCATGTTTGTGATTATTAAGTTGATGTGCATTACCGACGATTGACTAGTATCGGCCACTATTAGCGAGTCTTGTCAAAGCACTCATGAAAAGAATTTAAATACCGTGCTGCTTGTGACATAAAATTAAAGATGTAAAAGCACTCTGAGTATTATGGTGAAATCGCAAAATGATATCTATTATATCAAAACATTACTCAGTGGATGAATTAGAATCTTGGAAAAACCTAATAATATGTCTAGTGTGGTGTCGTTTATATGTTCGTATGTTTGTAACTCTCTCTCTCTCTCTTGCTACGATGTAAGCCTCCTAAGAAAGCCACTCAAGAAGATTATCTTAATTATCGACCTACAACTAGGATATTCCGACGACGAGATTAGGACACCATATTAACTGCTTTTCTCCCACCATTTCTAGTAATCATAAGACGCAGTTAATGGTGGTAAAAATATATAATCGCCACCAATGTACCAAATAAGAATGACCATAGAATATTCAAGATTCCTATTTTACTGAATGATTGCAAAGAATACAGAACACTCAACTGCAAAGTTACGGATGGGAAAATCTGAGCTGTAAACTCAACCCTGGAAAATCCTTGGAGAAAATACAAGATTAAACCTAACACCATTGCCAATTTTTTTTACAGCATCCCAAGGGCCTGGATTTCTAGAGATCTGAATCAGCATTTATTGTTCCAGAGGAACATGATCGTTCTCTCTTTCTCTCTCTCTCTCTCTCTCCCTCTCTCTCTCTCTCTCTGTCTGTCTGTCTCTCTCTCTCTCTCTCTCTCTCTCTATATATATATATATAAACACACACACACACACATATATATATATATATATATATATATATATATATATATATATATATATATAGTATATATATATATCTACACACACATATATGTGTATATATATATATATATATATATATATATATATATATATATATATATATATAATATACATACATATATATATATATATATATATATATATATATATATGTGTGTGTGTGTGTGTTGTGTATTGACAATGGAAAATCATTGCCATCAAAGAGAGGATTTTATAATCATCCTTCTTATTTCCTTAGTACTAATCTCCCCGTCCACTTTTCTCTTAGTGAGCAAGTAGCATCCGCTTATTACATTCTCGTCTTGAAGCTTCACTCTTCATTAACGTTGCTATTCGTGATTTTTGTTCAAGCGTCGTGTGGTCAACATTGTTCCATGGTTATTTAGAGGGTCTGGGTACTTTCGGCATGGAATTTTTTTTCTTGCTCACCATATGATTAAGTATTTGCTATTTCCCAAAAACATATTTTTTTCTTTACTTTGATCAATAAACTAAATAGAAAAGTAGATTTTTTTTTTTTACTTTTTCTTGCGATAAGCAGACACACACTGAGAGAGAGAGAGAGAGAGAGAGAGAGAGAGAGAGAGAGAGAGAGAGAGAGAGAGAGAGAGAGAGAGAGAGAGAGAGAATATTAAAATACTCTGCTTGATTTAAAAAAATAACAAAAAACACGATACTGTACATGCTTGCTTTTCTACTGTCTCAACTTATTTCCTAGTTCACAAGAGCATAATGTGATATAATGTTAAAAGTTCCTTCATTTCTATTTGTTGGAATAATCCTTACAGTGAAAATTTATAAAGTCAGTCATTACTGAACATGTCCTTAAATTCGTTCGTAATACCTAGACCACTATTTCATGGCAGAATGTTAACATTAACTTCGTCAGGAGCACGGAATGAAGACTCAGGTGTCCCTGAAGAGAACAGACAAACAGATATTGGAGAAGAGAGGCTGGTAAAATGATAAAAAAAAAAGTTTCCATGTGTATATATATGTATATATAAACATATATATATATATATATATATATATATATATATATATATATATATATATATATATATATATATATATATATATATATACATATACAAGTTTATGTATATATAAATATATATATATATATATGTGTGTATGTGTGTGTATATATATGTATGTGGGTTTGTGTATATATCCTGTTTTAACCTTTCTAAAAAGTCCATCAGCCGGGATGCAAGTGTTTTTGAAATAAAGTTACTGACCCCATACACTTCTGTACTCTTGTTCCTACTCACCGCAGTTGACTAACCACGAGACTAATAGTTCACTGCTTAGGTCGACAACGGCACGAGATGAGATTCGGAGGAACATGCCTAAAATGTTTTGACCCACTCGGCATAAAAGCTTCTGGATCTCTCATTGGTTAAACCAGTCTCCTGACCACTGGTCGGTAATATATGTGTCTAAGTAAATCAATTGCCTTGTGAAGAACAATATACACGGATTATAATCCTCACTCATCACTATTATAATAATGAAAAAAAAAATTTTCCCTTCCTGTAATGCTTTTTCAAGGTTACATCATTATGCATTTAAATATCATGGAATCTCTCCCACCGAAAGTATCTTTTCGTGTACCAGTTATACACCTTTAGATTAAGAGTGATCTATGAATCTGAAACCCTTTTAAAAGGTGAGATTTGCGAGTGAATCTGACACAAAAATAAAGACGAATGAGTATGCCCAGCAGCGTGATTCATGCACGAAGAGCATTTTATTTGTATATGAAAGTATTTTGTATATTGATCAGTATATATAAACAGACTGTAGAAAAAGATTTAATATGCCAATGGAAAGTGAATAAAACTAATATCCGATAAATGCTTAAATGTAGACTTTGCATTCATCCCATATGCTCGTTTCCTTTTATTTTTCTTAACTGGACACTTTGAAAACTTCAAATACACCTCAAATGGATTTTCTTTGTCTGATACTTAATTGGTAACTTCATATTCACCTCCATACGCTTTTACTCCATTTAATAGTTGAGTAATACCACTTTGGTTTCTGTTCCATATGTTCTTGTTTGTTTAGATGCTTAACTGGTAGCTTCATAATCAGTTCTATAAGCTCTTACTCCATCTTAATTTTGAGTGTCAACTTAGCATATAGCCAAATAACTACGCTCTTGCTTCATCATCTGATGCTTAACTGGCCACTTCATATCCAGCCCCCAAATGCTCATGCTTCATTTAATGCTTAACTGAGAATTTCGTATCGAGACCCATAAGACCCTCCATTTGATGCTCAATTTGCAACTTGGTAATCATCCCGTCGCCCAACAGAATCCTCTCTCACTTGATGATTAATTTCCAACTTCATATTCAGCCCTATATGCTCTTTCTTCATTTGATGCTTAACTCGTAACTGTCTTCAGCCTCATAAGGCCCTACTGTGTTAGATGCTCAACTGGGAATCTTGTATTAGGCTCCATAAATGACTTCCTCTGATAATTAAGTGGAAATTTGGCTTTCAGCCCCATATGCATGTTCTGTGTTTGATGCTTAACTGAAAACTTTATGTTCAGCCCAAAAGTGTGTGTATATATATCATATAGTATATATATATATATATATATATATATATATATATATATATATATATATATATATATATATATATATATATATATATATATATATATATATATATATATATAAACATCCACTTCCTTTGCAAGTGCTACAACTGTAAACGTTGGTAAAACGAAAATCATACAGCTTCTGCACACTGTGGGGGGAGGGGGGGGCGGGTTCCTGCTGGCCCAGAATCCGAGAAAACGAACTTGCAGCAACCTCATCTGGAAAATTCAGGAAGGAAACTGTAAAAATGAAAATCCCTTCCTCAAATTTACCAGAGACCGAGGAACTGACCGGGGCCCAATTGCATCGCCAGCTATTCCAGGAAAAGCTGAAATTTCATCGTATGGATGCAACAGCAAGAATCTCTGGAATAAAAAAAAATAAAAAAAAAAAAACTCGTCCTGCACAAATTTGAACTACGTTGCGTAAATTACATAGAGAACTATTGCGATGGGAATTTTTGGTCGATTTAGTCAGACTTTACATTGCAGATTACGAAATCTAGATTTTAGCTATCCAAAACACCTTTCATTTGGGTGTCTGCATTTCTCCTTGGGTCATTTACCAAATTCTTGTATGGTTTTCATTGTCACCAAGCAAATATTACTTGTTATTCTTTTAGGTTGATCATAACGTTATGGACTTCAGAATTCTTCCAAAACCTGCTGTCATGTACATTGTCTGTCTAATAAACGTTGATGCTAGAGAATACCTCTTCGATATTACATGTCCCTTCGATGTTGATGCTTGAAAATCCTTTCCTATTAATATATTTAATGCATTCATTCTTTTTAGTTTTAAGTAAAAGAAAACTATTGTGCCGGCTTTGTCTGTCCGTCCACCCTCAAATCTTAAAAATTACTGAGGCTAGAAGGCTGCAAGTTGGTATGTTGACCATCCACCCTCCAATCATCAAACATACCAAATTGCAGCCTTCTAGCCTCATTAGTTTTTTATTTTATTAAAGTTCAGTTAGCCATAATCGTGCATCTGGCAACTATATAGGACAGGCCACCACCGAGCCATGGTTAAGGATTCATGGGCCGCGGCTCATACAGCATTATACAGGGACCACCGAAAGTTAGATCTATTTTCGGTGGCCTTGACTATATGCTGTAAAGAAAACTCGATTGTGCCGAAGAAACTTCGGGGCATTTTTTACTTATTTAAATTGAGGAATGCGTATATGAGTACAAATTCCTGCCTCAAATGTATTTGGAAAAGTATATTTTTCTGACTGCTTCTCACGAGACACATTCATTCCTTTCTCAGATTGGAGACATTTTTATCCAGATAGGTCCAAAGTCTAAAAAGATTTAGTAACTCTCAAGAGGACAATACAGAAATCAAAATTCACGTTACCTTCTTGAGATTTGTTCTTAACTTAAAAGCTCCCCCAAATCGTCTTAGAGGCATTTCCGTTCTCTAAAAGGTACCATAAATTCTACGCTAAAGATCGATGAAGTAGCGTTATTCTTTGGCTTCCCACCACTTCACCAGAGAGAGAGAGAGAGAGAGAGAGAGAGAGAGAGAGAGAGAGAGAGTCAAAAAGTGAGCAACAAAAGGTACAAGATGTCCTCAGTGCTATTAAAGTGCATAGTTGGTATCTGGCTGACAGTGGGAAAATCTAATTCAACTTCTGTATTGTCACTGCTTCATTTTATTCTTCTGTCTCCTTTTAATTGGTTTAATTGGACGTTATCACAACAGCAACAACAACAACAAATAATAATAATAATAATAATAATAATAATAATAATAATAATAATAATAATACCATTTACAAAAAGCTCTTTGTTTGTTATGCAGGGTTCCACTGAACAAAACACTTTTATGTAGAAAGCACTTTTAACAAGTGTAGCTAAAGCAGGTATGCGTAAGGAAACCTTTTGGATAATAAATGTCTTTCCAAGGATATCGTATCACTGCTTCCTAATCACATCGTTTAAAGAATGAATGGCCAAATACTGAGTTCTAAAATCTCCCGGAGCATATTCAGTGAAGACTTTTTCATGTGCTAAATAGTCGTGAGAATTCCACCGTGTTTGTTTTTTGCTGCTGTTATTATTATTATTATTATTATTATTATTATTATTATTATTATTATTATTATTATGATGATAATGATGATGATTATTATTATTATTATCATCCTTATTATTATTAAAAAGATAACTCCATTAATAATGCAATATATTCAGAAAAAGTTCTTCATGTTACGCTGATGTCATAATTTCCAGACTCTCCTTATTCTACGTGTCAGTATGTTTGTAAAAAACTAAAGGAATAAATGAAAAATAACATCACCTTTCAATCTCTTTCTCTCTCTCTCTCTCTCTCTCTCTCTCTCTCTCTCTCTACCCAAACGTTCTCGAGGGACGTCCTCTTCCCTCCTGACAACTTACAACACCGCAACAAAGCATACGCAATGCGTTTGACGGTAAATGCACTTCGCAGGAATGTTTTTTTAAACATCTACCACGGAACTCAAGAATACATGAACCTTCAGGACTTGTTCGGAAGTGAAGAGAGCGAAGAGGAGGGTGCCTGACAGATTCGACTGGACGTGTGAAATGCATTGTAATTGAATACTGAGACATAAAAAAAAAACAGGTTTAATAGGCTGCCAGTACTAACCTTGAAGAAGCCATTTCTTCAACGCTAGTTCAGGACCATATTGATCTATATCACTTTTATTTGATGAATCAGAGATACTGTAGAATTTTGAATGACAGATTTCCAAGTGGTGGGATGAAATGTATATTATTTAATGATGACTTTATTTGATTTAATGGTTGAAATTTGGCGAAGGGGCCACACAATAAAATAACCTGAGCCATAGATCGAGACGGAACCTTCACAAAGAAAATTCCCACCTAAAGCTGAGGGGTGACACCACTAATTAATCTCAGATCCTGAAGACCGTGCTGTTGAATGGCAAGGATTCTGAGAATTCAAGGGGCGAAGCTCAGATTGAAGGGACAGGCAGATGTCATGAATTAATTAATCTTATAAATAATCGACTTCTGCGCGACACGAGAAGCTCTTGGTTGACAGGAGTTCCGTATAGCATATGCAATGATGTACACAGCTGATTCATCTTGAAAGATCGAGCCTTTGAAAAATCGATCAAGAAATGTCAACGACAACGAATTCGTCAAGCCAAGGACGTCAGTCCTGTTCAGCTACAGTACACTGTTCTGATATACTGTTCTGACTGACATCTGTGGGATGAGGAAGGGGTTTACAAGAGATATACTATGATAGTTGAACAAGAACTAGAAACTGAGTAGAGTGAGCGCTGACAGGACATCTGAACTAGCCGACTAGGTCCCCACACGACCTAGCACTATCTGACTTCCGTGGCCTAAACTCAAGTCCAGTATGTGCCGGTCACCATTTTAGGAACAATAACTAAATCATTCTGTAGTGAAATACCTGCAAGTCCAGAATTCAATCTTCTTCCACGATTGGTCAGCAACGTAGGATAATCTATAGACCACGTACACGGAAGTTAATATTGAGGTAAAGCACATTCTGAATGATGACAGGACAATTGCGTACTGGACAATTTCGTCCCGGACTATTGTGTCTCCGGCAATTGCGTATCCGGACTTTTGTGTACCCGGACATTTGCGTACCCGGACATTTATGTACCTGTAGAATTTAAATCACAATTATTTTTAGCATAATTACTAATAAATTTTGAACTAAGGTCAAGAAAGAGTATTGCAGAAATATTTCCTAATTCAACAATTGCCTTCTGTCTTTTCCATTTGTCAATTTGTCAAAATCAATTTTTAAGAAGATAAGCGACCTTGGGTTAAGAGAACGGTATCACGAAGATCAGGATTTTAATTTAAAGATAAGACGTTTCTCTACACCAGCATTTTTTCCAGTACCAGATGTGATAGAAGGCTCCTTAGAATTAAGTGACGATGGTGACCTAACGCCAGAATTCATCGCCTTTTTTGAAGATGCATACATAGGGCAAACAAGGGGTCGGAGTGGACATAGGATTCAACCAACGTTCTCCATTGCATCATGGAATGTTCGTGACCGAATAGGTAACGACTTGCCGAGGTTCAATCACAGTTTAGAAGAGTGGCACAATGCAATTCAAAATACTATAACATGTCATCACCCTTCCATCTGGAAATTAATTGGTGCTTTAAAGAAAGAAGAAGTCATGGCAAAGAAAAAGAAAACAGACTGTCAAAGAGGAGTTCCCGTTCAGCCAAGAAGTAAAAAGGTCAATATACACCTCAAGTCATTGATTAATCCGTATAATCCCGAAAACATATTGTCATTCTTACGAGGGGTAGCTTATAACATGCATATCTATTAGATATACGATTAAAAGTGATCATTTTAAATCATTAAAAAGTACATCTTAATCTGTTTAGATTTTTAGGAGAAATATAACTATATATATGTTTATGTTTAAAAAAAATAGTATAAAATGAAATATAAGTTTTTAAAATGTACAAAACATGCGAATAAAATAACAGAATATTGATGACTACATATTTATGTCCTTTGGTATTCAGCATGGATAAAGATATAAAAAGGATTATTTTTAGCAAATACAAAGTAGAAATTTTAAATTTTTGAAGGTATGAAACATATGCACTGCATAAAAAAATGTACGTATATATATTCAAGCAATATTCAGTATGGGTAAAAGAATATTTAAAATGATGCAAAAATACAGGTACGCAAATGTCCTGGTACGCAGTTGCCCGGTACGCAATAGTCCGGGACGCAATTGTCCTAGAACCATTTTGAATAACCCTCGTATATGTCTGCCTATGTGTATATGTGACTGTATGTTGGGTGCACATATAATTATCTACAGTACATTTAGTGAAAATCCTCAGAGATGGATCTTTGCTTATCTACAAGAAGCATGTTACTTCTCGGTTATATCCAGCCCCTACCTCCATTACCCACGGTTGAAAGGAAAGTCATCACACAAGTAGTGACAATGAGAGAAGGCAGATGCAAGGAGTTACTGTTTAAAAATAAAAGGGGGTAGTGGATGTGCTACAAGTGCCAAGCAAGAGCCTTTATAGAGGCAATATCAAAGAGAGAAGTACAGGATTAAAGCAAATACACAGTTTTGTATTGCTCATAGCTGGGAGAGAATAAAAAATAAAAATAAAAACTCTAAGAACAAAATATAGAAAAAGGTTCACCAAAAACAAAGCCCATCGGAAGATGGTGACTGGAGATGCTCATAAGAAGATTATTTTAAAGATTTGGAAAATGTGAAAATATAAAAAAAGATGAGTGCATTTCTGAAGTTCTCCGGAGGAGTGAGAGGAAGGGCGAGCAGGAAAGAGGACACTTCACTTGAGTCTCTGGCAGAAGTTTAAAAGAGAAATTTAAAACTGGAAGAATGTAAGAGGAATTAACTAGGGGTAAGAGTATAAAGAGTCAGAGGGTTGGTAAATAAATTTAGGAGAAAGTTTTTGGAAGGGAAAAGAAGAAGTGCTCCATCCAAAGTATATTTAAGTTGAGAGATTTGAAGAATAAGCAAGTAAAAGGTGCACTGAAGTTTCTTAGGCGTCAATCGAGTTTTCTGTACTGCCGCTACAGTGTATAATCAAGGCCACCCGAAATAGATCTATCTTTCGGTGGTCTCGGTATAATGCTGTATGAGGCGCAGCCCATGAAACTCTAACCACGGCCCGGTGGTGGCTTGTCCTATATAGTTCCCAGAAGCACGATTATGGCTAACTTTAAACTCAAATAAAATAAAAATTACTAGGGCTAGAGGGCTGCAATTTGGCATTTTTGATGATTGGAGGGTGGATGATCAACATAACAATTTTACAAATATGTTTTTCATTTTAAATATTTTCGAAACGAAAAGTTAATGAAGACGGAAAAAAGAATATTTTTTCTGAGAAAATCATGTAAAATATTTTTTTAAGATAAAAAACGAGAAATATAAAAACCTGTAACAGAAAGGTAAAATAGAAATTAACACGAAACTCAAAACTAGGAAATTTAAGATAAACAAGGAGAAGTAAAAAAGAAAATGTTTGACTTGAAGGGAAAAGAGGAATTAATACGGAACTCAAAAAATAGGAAACTTTTGTGACAGAGAAAAAATCATGTAGTGAATATCTGAAGAATGACTGCTGAAGTTTTACTGTGGCATAGGACCTGTATCCAGCGATCAAAAATTGGGTAGCAATATCCAACCGTGTTGAAACTTCGCTATGAGAAATATAAGCAAGACATGGGGAATAAATGGAGAACTATTATCATACAGGTGTTATGATGTCAATGAAAATACCTAGATGCAGAAAGCTTGTAAATAAAACTAATACTAATGTTGAAAAGGAAGAATGACAATAAATACCTTATACTACTGCTACTACTACTACTAACATTAGTGAAGAAATCTACAATGATGGAAGTTTAGATATATGAAAAATATAAACAAAACGAAAGCTTTCGAGAACCTACTCGATTCTCCTTCTCAGTCTTGAGAAGGAGAATCGAGCAGGTTCTCGAAAGCTCTCGTTTTGTATATTTTTAATATATCTGCACCTACACCATCGTGGATTTCTCCACCATTTGAGTGACTCATGATATCACGAGATTTGTATGAATAATAATGTTACAACTAATATCTTCTTCCAGATCATATGAAAATTAGCACGTCTATCACAGCATACGGAGAAGGAAAATTGAGAAGAGTCAGTTTTTCATTTCGATTAATAAACATCTCGCAGTGCCATTTACTTTTTTCTTTTTTAGGAAAAGCAAGGAAAATTCGGTACACATTATGAAAGAGTCTAATTTCGTGCGCCAAGGAAGAGGGATTTTTTTAAAATGCTGGAATATAAGTTATTCCCACGATTTGGAAGCTGAAAATTCTTTAAAAAAAATTAAAAAACGGTAGTAATAAAATTGCTTGAATTCAGGAAAAATCTTAAGATAATGAAAAAACGGATAATCACAAAATAAAATAAAATAAAAATTAATAATTCATACGTATGTAACGTCACTGGAACTGAGGAAAAAAATCTTAAATAATGGAAAAGAGGACCATTATCTAAAAAAACAACATAAACAATTCCTGCCTAAGGATTTGAAGTTTTGTGAAAAAATGAAACAATTTCTGCCTAAAGATCTGGTTTTGTGGAAAAAAATAAATAATTTCAGCCTAAGGATCTGAAGTTTCGTGAAAAAATATTAAACATTTTCTGCCTCAGGATCTGAAGTTTTGCGAAAAAAAATTAACTGTAACAAAACTTGTGTTTTGTTTTTGTAAGAAGAATGGAATGCATGAAAAAAATGACCAAAGAGACATCTCTGGGCCGAGAGGTCATTAGAAATTCCAAGGAGACTCCGGATTATTTTCCAAGGAAGGTCCCAAATTTGGGAACAAAAAATACATGCACACTGAGTCCAAAACTCTCTGCAAAGGTTAACCTGCAATGCGAGAGAAATGTACTAGGAGATTATCAAAGGATAATTAAATACACCTGGAAATAACAATTAGCTGTTGCTTGAAGATAGGAAATATTTCCTCTCAGTATTACCGGCCGGGAAATCATATGAAACTGATGAAACACATAAGACTCATCACTGACTAAGAGAGAGAGAGAGAGAGAGAGAGAGAGAGAGGCTGTAAATTCTGTTATGATTTGGAGGCGCAAAAAAATTTAATCTTCGAGTAATCTCAATGAACTAGAGAGAGAGAGAGAGAGAGAGAATTTCAGATGTAGTAATATTACGGAAATTTCATCCTCTCCCACGCAGTCATCTTAATTGCCCGGAGTCATATTCTGCAGTCAGGAATATTACGACATCCATTCTCGAAGTCCACTGTGATAGCAATTCAAAATGAAGCGAGGTCATGACAATTAGACTTGTTTTGTGATGGAGTGTAAGTGCTTTCTAATATATCTTGCTTGCTGCATTATCAGATTTTGCCTTTACTTCTATTACACACACACACACACACACACACACACACACACACACACATATATATATATATATATATATATATATATATATATATATATATATATATATATATATATAATGTATATACATAAATACATATAAACATATACATATATACAAATATATACAGTATATTATATACATATATATATTCAGTATATATATATATATATATATATAATTATATATATATATATATATATATATATATATCATTCTATATATATACAGTATATATATATATACGAGTATATATCTGTGTATATATACAGCATATATACAGTATATACATATATATATGCTTGTCGACATAAGCCGCTGGTCGTTAACAGTTTAATCAATGAACTTAACAACGTTAGGATAGCCATTCGCCATGGGTACATAAGGCCAGTGGTCGTCCGTGTAGTAGGGGGTGGGGGTAGCAGTCTAAACTTATAAAAACTTGTCGAAAACCGGAAGAGTAACACTTTCAGAGGGAAAGTCTTCCATGGAGAAACAAGTAAATAGAAAAATAAAATATGTAAATCTTAGTCGATACTATTCTTTTTGTGATTAAAATTGCTCAAATTTATCCAGAGATATACAATAACTGAAAGCATCGTAAGCGGAGAAAACCACCATATACTTTTTTTTAGTTATTCCTTATAGCCGAGAAGAGAGAAATCCAGAAATCCACGAGGGGGAAGCTTTGTACAGTTAACCGAATGGGGCTGGATCTTTAATGGGGGTCCAATGCGCACTCGCCTTTGAGCAGGAGTCTCTGAGCAAAGATCTCTAAGCAGGAGTTTCTGGGCAGGAGTCTCTGCGAATAAGGCTCGGAGCATAAGTCTCTGAACAAGTCCCTGAGCAGGAGTCTTTGAGAACAAGGCTGTGAGCATAAGTCTCTGAGCAAGAGTCCCTGAGCATAAGTCTCTGGGCTGGATTGTCTGAGCAAAGGTCTGTGAGCAAGAGTTTCCTGGCAGGAGCCTCTGCGCAGGAGTCTTTGTGCTGGAGTCTTTGAGAATAAGGTTCTGGGCATAAGGCTCTGAGTAGGAATCTCTGAGTATAAGTCTCTGAGCAGGTGCCTTCTCTCAGCTCAGGAATCTCTGAGCATGTTTCTCTCAGCTCAGGAGTCATTGAGCTGGAGTCTCTGAGCAGGAGTCTCTGACCAGAAGTCTCTTATTGCCCAACTTTCCTTTGATCTGGGGATTTTGGTAAGGTCGATCAACTATTATTTTGATGATTTAGTTATCAAACTAAAAGCGGAAACAGCAATAAACTATATGGAAACTGTTTTTAAGAGCAAATTGATGACTTCAGGGCACCCAGAATGAAATAGGGCTTAAGTTTGAAAATATTGTAAAAACAAAATCCCAAAGAACAAAGAAAATCCTCATTATGACAGGTCACCAGGTTTTCTCTGATATCTTAAACCTTCCAAGAACTAGCAGGTGGAATAATTACTTTTCCAGTTCGGGCTAAACCTAAAGCTTGCCTTTCATCTAGTGGCTATTTATATTCGATTTCAAAGTAACGAGAGAACCTCTTGGCTTTAGGACTAAAAGAAATATCAAAAAGTCTTTCCCTTCGACGGAGAAACACCTCAATATTTATTGCATTTCGTATTCAGAAAGTGGTTGTGAAGTAGGGTAAGACCACAAGGGAGCATTCGGCAATCCCAGTTCCAGCCGCCTCCTTCCAGCCGTATGGGAACTTGTCGAATGAGCCCTTCGGCTCCCTGGAAAGCCCTTTGCCAGATCGTCTTTGTGGTGCCTCTCGACCATCTCACTTCTGAGGGAACTGGCTGTAGCAGCTTCCGCCGTTTCTCTTTGCTGTGCTGCGATGAAAGAGAGGTTTTCTCTTTTTGAAGGAGGCTTCCTTTGATGTGTAGGCGGAATGTGTTATTCGAACTTGAATACATATCCCTGTGAATGTGCATGTGCATATTTTACTTTGTTGTGTTTAGCTTCCCTCTAACTGTGCTTCTTTTCGTTTTCATTTGTGGATCTTTTTTTGTGGAAGATTGCTTATCTATATAATGTTTTTTTCAATTTCATATATGAAAGGGCATTGTTCAATAACAACAACAACAACAATAATAATAATAATAATAATAATAATAATAATAATAATAATAATAATAATAATACTAATAATATTAATGACGTCTGTGAGTATCTTCGTCACTACCTGTGAATTTTATAAAGACACACAAGTTTCAAACAGGTTTACCTCCTATGTTGGCAGTCAGATTCATAAACCATTAGTATTCAGTGTAATGACATATATCAAGATGTGTGTAAGAGATTTCGGTGAAACGGTTTAGAAATACTACAGAACTCCCCTTCCTCCCCCCCCCACCGGCCCACAAAAAAAAACCATTAAGGCTGTGTGCTTTGAAAGCAATGTCAGGGATCTCAACACTCCTTATGTAAACAAAAGTGGGGAGTTTTTATTTAGTAAGTAAAGCGAGCTGCTATAACACTAGAGTTGAATAACCTTTACTTAACTCTCTGGTATAGCGCTGGTAGTTTATATAATGTTT
Organism: Macrobrachium rosenbergii; assembly: GCF_040412425.1. NCBI lineage: Eukaryota > Metazoa > Arthropoda > Malacostraca > Decapoda > Palaemonidae > Macrobrachium > Macrobrachium rosenbergii. Next base: position 41,985,208 of record NC_089783.1, on the reverse strand, counting down.
GTATTTACAGAGATTTTCAATATACTTTGAAAAATTTTTCAAATGTCATTCGAGGGCGGATAGAAGAAAAAGAAGTATCTCTCCAGTCAATAGTGATTATGGTAATCAGCTTTCCCTCCTGTTTAAAATACCTCGGCTACGTTGAAACATGATGAAAAAGATTTCGGTATTAACCCTAAAGATAAGAGAGTTTGACTATCAGAAATGATATACTTGATAATTAACTTTTATCAGAAGCTATAATATACGCAAAACTTACTAAAACCAAACATGCTTACATGGTCAATAATGCCCTTTAATTTGTTTATAACTGTATTCTTTTATACATACTTTCATAATGACGAATACATGAGTCTTCTCTCCTTTATACACACACATACATACAAACACATAGACTATATATATATATATATATATATATATATATATATATATATATATATATATATATATACATACACGTCTATAGATAGATAAATATAATCTGTGCATGTGTAACTGTATCTAGATCCTAATTAAAATACAGATTTACAACTAACTATTACTTAACATAGTAATTTACGTCCAGTTATAATAAAAAGGGCCTGATACATTTTGCATACAGCAAAAACAGAAAAAAGCACTATTTCAATTCCGCTTTTCCTCATTCTTATTTACCACACTTTTATAACAACATGGTGAACTCTTCCGATAAACCTGATAGAGAAAGTTTTTGCCTTTTCTGTTTTGTGACTGAAATTTTACTGGGGCTCTTCCAGCAATTATGCAACTACAGTTATTAGTTCTCAAGGACACAAAACCTTGTTTTCGCAATTATGTGTTTATCCCTAATTACGTTTCCAGTGAGCTATCTAAGTCGATTCGGTCGATTCCCAACATGTGTACATTGAAAAAAAATTATCTGATATTTTATTTAGGGGAATATATGTATTCCGTAATATTTAGGCCACGATCACCAATCATGCATTCGAGAAAGATTACTCAATCTACAGCAAATAATTATGTAATTTGTCAAAGCAATGTTGACTGAAATAATTTTTGTTTCATAATGACCGAATTATAATTACATAAACTCTGAATAGTAGAAAAAGCCTCTATATAAAAACATAATGAAGATTAAACTTTCATTTACAATACTTTGAAATCTTCAAAAAGATGGCAGGTTAGGATATCTCAACGGGGAAAAACAACTTAAAACAGCAAACGTATTTCGAGTTTGAAGGGACAGTTTTTCGTTTTACCTCAAAGCAATAAATAAAAGAAAACCTCCGCTTTGTTTTCCTCCTCAGCCTAGAATATACATATCACGTAAGGCTGCAACGTCCAGCCAGAACAATACACATATTTTTTACAGCGTTACATAACATTTTATTTCCTATTCGAAACAGGTTTGACGTCGAGGATAGCAACAAGAATATCAACATATTCAGGGGCATGAAACGCAATGCCACATTTAGCAACCTGGAGTAAAGCTTGTCATGAAACTGGAGCATGGTCCGAGATCAGCTCATTAATGTAGTCACAGGTTTCTGGAGTCCTGTCTCACATCCCACTGATTGTACAGCAATAATCCTTTAAAGAATAGTTGAAGGTGCTTCATTCATCATCTATGAGTATGAAAAACTGCAACAAGAGTAGCATCGTCAGATCTTATATTTTAACCCTAAATATTCTAATAATAAAATAAGAACAAAAATAAAAAAAAAACGTCACAGATTGCTAGCCTTTTAATCACCTGTCATAATAAGTCTAGGCTGACCTAAAACTCCATCACCATTGTTGTTAGTCAATTTACAAACTCGAAATACGATTAAACACGTAATCTCAATCACCTAAGCCACAAAGATAATATCTGAAAAACCCTCTGGCTATGTCAGTATTGATAAAATCAAGGACAAGCCACTTTTCATCCTTTCAAGTTAAGAGGAGCTTATCTTTAATACTTTATGTAAGGAATTTGAATCTATTTGTCTTTGCCTTTTAAGATCAAGAGAACTTGACACCGGATTGAGGTCAGCCAAGTTCAAACTGATTATATTTCAGGATTTGTTTCAATTACCACCGCTTGGTATAACTCCCTTTGATCTAGAGAAATATTTACAAAATAAAAGGATTAGGACAATTAGAGATGTTTTTTTGTGGAGAGAGAGAGAGAGAGAGAGAGAGAGAGAGAGAGAGAGAGAGAGAGAGAGAGAGAGGTTGTAATTTACTATCTATTGCAGGGACCGCGAGTCATCGTTTTTCTCAAATATCTTTCAAACTTATGATTTGATCGAAATGTACACTGTGTCAAAGTACCATTTGACACAGTGTACATGACACCTCCCACTAATTTTTGGCAATATAGTGCATTGTCAAATGGTTTTAGTTAAGGCGTTTACTCTTGACTTACATGGTGTTGCCAAGCATCGCCAAACTATGCATTCGAACGTCCTTTATCCCCATCCCGTCCCTCCCTCTCCCTTCCCCTCCCCATCCCTCCCTCAACCAACTTTCCTGGCCTCCCCATCTCCGGCCCCTCTTTCCTGTCTATAGGGGATAGCGGACGTTCGATTGCGTAGATTGATCCTGCTGACTAATGCGACTTTGCCTTTACAAGACAAGAGTAAACGCCTTAACTAACACCATTTGACAGCGCGCTATATTACCAAAAAATAGAGGGCGGTGTCTTGTACACTGTGTCAAAGTACCATTTCGATCAAATAATAAGTTTGAAAGATATTTGAGAAAAACGATGACTCGCCGTACGTGAAATGGATAGTAGTAATATACCGAATCGGACGTTTAAGGTAGTGCACAGAATCGTCAAAAATAAGTACAATATAATCAGCGTGATTTAATATGCCCTAAATACATTCCCTAAGGACTCTTTCACTAATACTTCCGACATTATACACAAAGACCTACGACAGTAAAAGTATAAGAAAAAATGGAAGTGTTGACTGACTGACAATTTCATAGAGAACAACACCGAACCTCGTAAAAAAAAAAAAGGAGAAAAAAGGTTTTGTTAAAAGCCTAAAATATTTCGAGCATCTGGCAGTTAAGTCTGCGAGGGTGGATTATAATGAGAGAGAGAGAGAGAGAGAGAGAGAGAGAGAGAGAGAGAGAGAGAGAGAGAGAGAGAGAGAGAGAGTACCTTTCAAAACACATGAGTAGTCCGATAAACACACACACACGAACACAGTCACCGAGCTTAAAGGGAAGATGCTCATAAAGGAGGAAGGGCTCTGCCTCAACATCAGAGTGTGGAGATCACGTTTTGTTTACATGTTTTTTTTTTTCTCTCTCTCTTTCTTTTCTATTTTATTCTCTGTTTGTCACTCCACGCGTCTTTTACGAATGACCTTAACGGTAATGTGTTACCTCTTCTATACAGCATCTTTTGTAATGTGAGCTCTCGTGATAACAGATATTTCTTTTAAACACTCGTATGCATGCAATACCCACCCCTACGCACGCTTTCAAGCGAAGGTACCACCAAACAAACGCACGCACGCACACACACATACAGACACACACACACACGCACACACACATACAGACAAACGCACACACATACACACACACACACACACACACAAAGATCTCTAGTTCTCGTGTCGAGGGAACTACAGATCTAGATCATATTGCTCTAGAGAACTAGAGTAATGTGATCTGTCGTTACCAGGAATCGACGTCAGGTCAGGCAGTTAGGTGACAGGAATCCAGAGGTCCACAAGAGCTCTCTTTATCCCTCAAGCGCACTGCCACATTTACGGGACGCCTTTTGGGGAATGCCTTTGCTGGCATAAGGCCGGCCTTATCGGGACCAACAAACCAACTTTTTAATATGCTCTTGAAGATTCGAGTCCTTTCATGCGTATAGGGAATGCAAATATAACTGTCTTCCAACATCATTTTCATATCCTGATCTGTAAATACAGGAAAATTCTAATAAGAAGGTAAAAAAAAAAATGCGCCGAAGTTTCTTCGGCGCAATCGAGTTTTCTGTCTGGTGGTAGCCTCAGCCACGGCCGATAAAATTCTTAGCCGAGGCCCTTGAAACTAGCCACGGTCCGGTGGTGGCCTAAGTTGTAGGTACCTATAGTATTGCCGATTGTGGTTACCTTTAACCTTAAATGAAATAAAAACTACTGAGGTTAGAGGGCTGCAATTTGGTATGTTTAATGATTGGAGGGTGGATGATCAACATACCAATTCGCAGCCCTTTAGCATCAGTAGTTTTTAAGATCTGAGGGAGGACGGACAGACAAAGCCCCCACAATAGTTTTCTCTTACGGAAAACTAAAAATGGATAATCGAGACATAACAAAAAGAGTTTATCCAATTTCCACTGTTGGATAAACATAATGAGACAATGCCTGGCGCTATGAAATAATGCTAACTACAAATATGCAAGGACTAATTGGTTTTGATGTTTTTCGTGGAAAAATGGGAGATATAAAGATGTGTATTAAATGTGAGAAAACAAGCAGTTCAGGCAATAAATGAAATTACTTTTATCTTCCAGTGTTACATGATTAATCTCATTACAAACTGGGTGGCATAAATAAATTTTCTGCAAAGGCCAGTAATAGAATTTTCCACACATTCTTTTCTGTGTCGTTCCTGAGTTACAATCCCTCTTTAATACAGCAATTAAGGCCACTAATACAACAAATTGCAATGTTGGTACTGGCGTTTCATTTACGTTCAGTCTAGTAATTATCCACAATTATATCTCTTCTTTTCAGGGCCCTAAAGAAACAAGTAAAAAATGCGCCGAAGAGTCTTCGGCCCAATCGAGTTTTCTGTACAGTGTATAATGCTGCATGAAACTCTCAGCCACGACCTATGTAACTCTCAGCCGCAACCCATGAAGCCTGTGTTGTTGGCCAGACACATGATCACAGTTAACTTTAACTTTAAATAAAATTAAAAACTACTGATGCTAGAGGGCTGCAATTTGGTGTGTTTGATGACTGGATGGTGGATAATCAACATACGGATTTGCAGCCCTCTTACCTCAGTGGTTTTTAAGATCTGAAGGTGGATAGAAAACTAAAAATGGGACAGTCCTTCAGCAAAAGTCTTTCAAAGATTTACAAAATTCCCTTCTCCAGTCCAGATCTCTGACTTAGGAGACGTCAAGTCAGCGTGAAAGATTCTAAAGCGCCTTAGGTAATCGTATCTTCCTTTCACAAAAACTTAGTCGAGGGGAAAGTGGTGAAACGGTTATGGCGCTTTCATCGCGGCGAGAGGAGATTTTCTTTCTCTTTTTTAGTTTTCTGTAAAAGAAAACTATTGCGCCGGATTTGTCTGTCCGTCCGCACTTTAGTCTGTCCTCCCTCAAGAGGCTAGAGGGCTGAAAATTGGTATGTTGATCATCCACCCTCCAATCTTCAAACATACCAAACTGCAGCCCTCTAGCCTCGGTAGTTTTTATTTTATTTAAGGATAAATTTAGCCATAATCGTGCTTCTGGCAACGATATAGTATATGCCACCACGGAGCCGCGGCTCGCACAGCATTATACCGAGACCGCCGAAAGATATCTCTATTTTCGGTGGCCTTGATTACACGATGTAGCGGCTGTACAAAAAGCTCGATTGCGCCGAAGAAACTTCGGCGCCTCTTTTACTTTTTTTCTTTTTACTCGTTCATCCAGACAGATACTGCATCTTCTGGAGGTCGTAGAAAACCAGTTAATACAACTACTCGGCACCTTAAACGATGCAACACTTGAAAATTTAGTAACTAATTATGAAAGAAAAATAATAAGAAACATTCAAGACATAAAAAGCGACATACTTAAATTGTTGAACAATCCAGGATACAGCAATCTAAACAATGCAAGAAGGACACGAATATAGTAATTGTGTAGTCGACTGCAGCTAGGACCAATTGAATAATTACAGAATAAGGGAAAAATAAAAAGATTGAACAAAGATAAATGAGTGAATAATAAAAGTAGGGAAACGTACATTTGAGAAGAAGACGAAATTACTCACTGAAACTTCTACAGAGAGAGAGAGAGAGAGAGAGAGAGAGAGAGAGAGAGAGAGAGAGAGAGAGAGAGAGAGAGAGAGAGAGAGAGAGAGGGGGGAGGGAGGGGAGAGGGAGAGGGGGAAGGGAGGGAAGAGAGAGAGGGAGGGAGGAGAGAGTGATAGGAGGGAACAAGGCCAAGTGAAAGAGAAGGTCTGCTCACTCTCCACCAAATTCCCCATGTAGGCGGAGCTTTGTCTACCTCCTTATTGTGTCAGCAGGTGAGTTGCCGTAATGAGCAGGTACCTCTGAGATACGTCATCGCCTACGTAGTTACCCCAGGTGGGAGGCGACTCCACCCAATTGGCTCCTATGGGGTTGGGAAGGATAAGTACCCCAAGAGTGCTTATCCGAATGAGTTCGTAAATCTTGACTGGCTAGGTTTGGCTATGTCCTAAAATTCAAGAGTAAAATGCCTTTAAAATCTGTGTTTGGGCATGGAATTTTTTAGAAAAAATTAGGGAAGGGTGTGAGAAACTCAATCGATTGGTTTGAAAGATATTGCCAAAAAAAGATGACTCGAACGTCCTGAAATACATAGTAGGTTATCTTCTGTTGACAGGACGATGTCTAGTATGTTTCCTCTAGTAGGTTTGTCGACCAATTGGTGGAGAAATTAATTTTTGACAAATTCTAAAAGTCTCTTTCCTTCTAAGTTTGATGTGGGGTCATAGTGTCCCAGTGTACTGGTGCACTGAAATCTCCCATCATTATGCAGAGTTTGTTGTTGATTTCTTGTCCTAGCAGTGCATACAGCTCCTCGTCCTAGATATATATATATATATATATATATATATATATATATATATATATATATATATATATATATATATATATATATATATATATATACATACATACATACATACATACATATATAGATAAAATGAGCTTTTCTCTAATTAGGAAAAATGTGAAAATAAAACTTAAAACGAAAAAAGACAAATACAGTAGTGTGTGTGAATTGTAGATGAGTGTGTGTGTGTGTGTGTGTGTGTGTGTGTGTGTGTGTGTGTGTGTGTGTGTGTGTGTGTGGCTCTATCTCTGCATGTCTCGGGGAACAGAAAAGTTTGAAAACAACGGATAATTACATTTTTGCTAATTTCGGAGCGCAATTAAGGATAAAACGCTAAGGACGAAAATGAGGAAAACTTTGCTTTGGCTTCAGACGAAACCTAAGTTAGAGATCCCAAACAACGTTCTGCTATTTATGACAGAAAAAAAAGAAGAGTTCAGGGAAAAAATATGACTTAAAAAATTATTTTCAACATATTTTGGAAAATTTACAAACCCCTACTAAAAACAAAGACAAAATGGAAGAAAAAAAATTTTCAAAATCGATATCCTACATATTTTAGAAATTTAATAGGAGAACGCGTCACATTTAAGAAAATTTGTTAACTGTTTCTGCCCTATTCAAAAAAAAAACACTTCACTAAGGAGAAAAACAATTTAAATGAAAGAGAACATAATTTTAAAAAGACACTTTCTCCTAATTCTCCAGAAGAAACAATGGCAACTCCCTCACCAAAAATGTAACCCACTATTTTTTACTCAAATAAAAAAAACATTTACATGAAAATCACAGGAAATTCAATTGAGAGAATATCTTTACTCCCTGTTATTAGTAATTCAGAGGCTTCCGGCATGGAGAATGCACATCATTAATAATGTGTTTCACATTTACGCTTTCTTGTTTCTTTTCGAAATTAAACTGAGGTTCGCGTTCGCTGAATATATCATTAGACTTGTACTAAATAAATAAATCTGAACTGCTTTCCCGAAATATGAAGAAGAGCATGAATATAAAATTCTGTTCTAATACAAGATTGTTAATGTATACCTGTATATAAAGTCCTTATTTTTTAGTACTGAGCAGTTTCCTTCAACTGGAATTGTCCACAGGGGAAAATGTTATAATGGTCACTGGGTACTGAGGCCCTTTCTTTCCAGACTTTTTTTAAAGTTTTATGTCCATCACACCCTAGTTGTTCCTCTCCTTCTTCCTCCAAGCATTCTCCATTCTCTCTATATGACTGAACCACCTTTAAATACTACAAACCATCTTTTCTTCTTATGAAACTTATGAAACGTGGATGAGATTTCTGAGCTGACAACTTTCACGCCATTACCCGCTTATTGCACCTACTGTATACTGAATGTTCATCAGTAGTGCATCACAAGTCAATGGTACAAGATGTGCTATTCATCTCCATATCGGTAGCACTCGCATGTTTCCTGGATATTTAGGCCTGCTCTTTCTAAAGCCTCTTCTGCAATCATCTACCCGTTACCCTCTAGATATTTCTCCCCTTTCTCCATATTTAATTCATTCTCTCCATACGACTGAACCACCTCAAAGTACTCCGATCCATCCTTTCACCTAAGTCAGACTTTCTACAACTTCTTGCTACACATCCACTTGTCTTTCACCTTTTCAGTTCTAGTCGTACTACAACACAAAAAGTTACTCTTGATATCATTAACTATTTTTTCTCCTCATTTACATTCAACAGTTGTACTTCACTTTCGTAAAGGAGAGATGGTTCAACAATCCGTTCAAACATTCCCTCCTTGATTTTCACAGGGAATTATTCACATCTCTTCCCAGTCTTTTGTAGACACCCTGCTAACTTCCTTGCCTTGTTGACTCATCTCATCTCCCATCCTGCTGACATCTTTTTTAATGAGCCAGATAAACTAAAGGATTCAACTCCTTTCTCCTTCAGTCATCCATATAAACATTCATCACTCCGTCCTCCTAGTTTTCATGTACCCTCATAACCTTACTCTATTTCATATTTACTCTCAAATTTCTCCTCTTAAAGACTTTCGAATTCTTTCACTAACTTTTCCAGTTTTTCTCTATTTGTCCCAAATAAGTGCTAAATCATTTCCAAGCGTCAGCCATCCTATGCTCTATTTATGACATTTTATTATATCAAATCTTTGTGTCAGAATCTAAATCTAATGTCCATTCTCTGACTTCTCGCATGGCTCCGCCATACTAGTGTTGGAAAAAGGAAGAAAAAACTATACATATATATATATATATATATATATATATATATATATATATATATATATATATATATATATAAATATAAATATAAATATATATATATATATATATATATATATATATATATATATATATATATATATATATATATATATATATATAAATATATAATATACATATCCGTATGCACATATATTGATATATATTAAAATCTCTAAAGGTATTTTGATATATTCTCCGAAAGACGATATGCTACCCGATAATAACATCATCTACGAGTATGCTACAAACTGGCATCATTCATATGATGTATCCTCGGGCTATTTTAAAGAAGATCACGAATGAATGAAAAATCAATAAAAGCCGACGAATTTTACATACTCTCCTTTGAGACACGGAAATGTGCAATGTTTTACAGATAGGATTTCGTTAAATCACCATTGTAGTGGCATAATGGAATATGAATGGAATATAAAATTTAGGCCAAGGGCCAAGCACTAGGACCTATGAGGTCATTCAGGGAAACTGAGAGTAAAAGGTTTTACAGGTGTAACAAGAGGAAAATCTCGCAGTTGCACTATGAAACAATTGTTAGGAGATGGTGGAAAGTAAGATGGAACAAAGATAATACGAATGGAGGTACAGTGAAAAGAATGAAAGTGATTACAGCTGAATAATGGTATAATCATAATCACTTTTATCACTATCATAACCAGTATTTCTATACAGCTATAGGCAAGCCGCGATTTCTCCTTATTGCAAAAGTGCCAATTATATATTCATCGTGGGTCTTCATAAACAAAACACTTTAAAATAACGAAAATTAAATTACGTTTGAAAAAGAACGTAACTGAATATGTTACCTTGCAACAACTACATGATTTCTGCCACGGCTCTTTGACCTTATAACCTTTTATCCCCTAACGTCCTTCGCGCTGCTGCCACTTAACATGCATCTCTCACCATCCATTATATTAAGCACCTCTCTCTCTCTCTCTCTCTCTCTCTCTCTCTCTCTCTCTCTCTCTCTCTCATTTGCTGGACCTCTTTTGACGTTCTTTCGCTGTATTGTTGGCATCAAAAGTTTATTAAGTTGACAGAAAGTGAAATTTAGATTTCTTGGTCTGTGTGACTTTATTTTATGAAATTTTAATCATTATCCCTTTTTCCTTTACCAGCACAAACACTGAATAGTCTAGTATATTTGTACTTATAATATTTCTTTCTCGTACATCTGGCAACACTGAAAATACTATACATTTCATTCTCCTCTAAATTGCATGCACCAGGTTTCCAGAGTCTAATAAGATATGGGGGAGGTCTTTGAGTCTACTGATGGTGGGAAGGTAGACTTATCCAGTAGTTGTAGTGGCTCCACGCATGACCTCTTTGCATGACTCTAACTATTTTTTTTTATTTTTGCTATGACCAGCTGTCTAACCTCTACAGATAATCACGACCATGCATCTATTACAATTTTTAATCTTTTCATAGCTCCAGAGTCGACGACAACGTAGTTATAAAACCAGAATACCCTCAGTCAATCAATCTTTACCTCAGATTATTCTATAACTCTTAGAAAATTATTTCCTTTTTTGAATCTTTGGATCAGTGTCTTATATCCACTATTCTAAACCACATCTCCACAAGATTTTACCTCCCTATAATGCCCGGTCTGGTATTTTGCGAGTTCTTGATACCCAAAACCCTGTTCTCGTGGCCTCTCATGTTAGTGAAGCTCAACTTCGAATATTGAGGCACATGTATCTTCCTTTGCTATAAATTTCTCCCCTAACCCTTTGTTTGATAGCTTCTGCGCTTCATTCATCTGGTTCTCAGATCGGGCACACTATTCACTCATAACCTACACTGAATATTTGCTATGAACTGCTGTACCACGATGCTTTGAAGAAAGAAGTTTCCTTGCACTAAGAAGATATTTAACATCTTGATCTGATGTAAAGCTAAAAAAAGACCGGACCTCTGGCAATAAATTTCTCAACTTTTATAAGACTAACCGTTATGTTCAAATATG
>NC_089783.1:41934124-41969124 GCF_040412425.1 Macrobrachium rosenbergii | reverse complement strand
CCCTAACTACCCCTACCCATCCAGGGAGGACAAACAGGATCAGATCCTCTCGGATTTTGTTATTATAGATTACATAATTTATTATGTTTGTGTGCGTGTACTGCTTCTGCCATATATACTCGTATATATAATATTCCTCTGTTTTGGAGGGAGTGCCACCAGTAGTGTGTATATACATATATACTGTGTGTATATGTATATGTATATATATATATATATATATTATATATATACGTATATACATATACATATAAATATGTATACACACACACACACACACACACACATATATATATATATATATATATATATATATATATATATATATATATATATATATATATATATATATATATATATATATATATATAATGTCTAATTATTGGGTACAGGAAGAAAAATTTTATAATGGTGGACATTATGAATAGAATTTGTTATCCATGTTTCTTATTCCATATATTAAAACCTACACGCTTGTAATACACACACACACACACACACACACACACACACACACACACACACATATATATATATATATATATATATATATATATATATATATATATATATATATATATATATATATATATATAGCTCAAGCACACTGCAAAATAAACTACGTAGGTTATGAGTAGACCTAATCATCACTTCCCTTCAATCTCCGCAACACCCAAAGTTGAAAAAGAAGAGAAAGTTTTGTGAGAACTTACTTTCAACTCATCCCATCTAGATGCCCCCTCGGAATCTCCTGGATTACCTGAGGAAAGAAATAGAAAGGCCTTTTAGTGATGAAGATATTTCCTTCCTTCCGGCGATGAAGCTTATGGTGTATGGGTGCAAGAAAGGTATTTCTTGTTGTATTTGCACTGTAAGGTAATGTCAATGACACAAAAATACTTTTTGAGACTAAAGAAAATGGGTAAAAAATGCGCCGAGGTTTCTTCGGCGCAATCGAGTTTTCTGTACGTCGTATAATCAAGGCCACCGAAAATAAATCAATCTTTCGGTGGTCTCGATATAATGCTGTATGAGCCGCGGCCCACGAAACTTTAACCACGGGCCTGTGGTGGCCTGTCCTGTATCGTTCCAGATGCGAGATTATGGCTAACTTTAACCTTAAAGGCTATAGGGCTGGAATTTGGTATGTTTGATGACTGGAGGGTGGATGATCAACATACCAATTTACAGCCCTCCAGCCTTAGTAGTTTTTAAGATCTGTGGGCGGACGGACAGACAAAGCTGGCACAATAGTTTTCTTTTACAGAAAACTAAAAAGTCGTTTACTATTCCCGCTACTGTGATCTTACTAAATTTTAAAACAAAAATAAAGGACACTGTTAAGTACACTTTGACACATTTTTAAAACATTCTGTATTCTGAATGCGATAAGGTAAAAACCTCAACAGATTCCTCAGGATAGAAAAGATATACTTTTTCTTGTTTTTATAAGATGAATTATGGACTGGGTAGAAAAAATTATAATCCTGAAGAAGGAGAAGAAGTAGTACAAGAAGAAAAATTATATAAGAAACAATTAAACAAACAAGAAATGATTGTCAACAGCAGTATAATAATGATATAAACTAAAATTATGAGACAAATAATTAAAAAATGGTTACAATCTACAAAACATTCCCAAATTCCCAGTTTTAGTTTGCAATTACAAAAATCATATATTCCAGTTCCAAAACATGAGGTCACGCGTTATGCAGAAATTGGCAATTAACTACTCACTAAACCTTCTCTCCCTTCCTTCTCCATTTACTAAACAAAGCCTCCCTCCCTCCCCACCCCCTCCCACCTCCTTTACTGTACAGAGCCCTTCACCCAATCCCCATCCATCTTCCCCCCACCAAACAAGGGCCGTCATCTCCCTTGGCACTTAATTGCAAACTCCTGTTCCAGGTATGTCACGGTCCCTAACTCCTCCAGATTACTAACTGATGTACGTGTCCTTCTCCCTGAAGAGTGATCACTCCAGGAGGCGAAGGCGCTCTCCAGGAGTCACCTGCGGTCGTGTTCGGGTGCCAAAGTGCCTACAGAAACTGGGAGGGGGGGGGACGTTTACGGAGGCTAAAAGCGCGTGTTGACTGGAATTCGGCCTTCGGTTTCTATGATTTTTGGGCTTCTGCGTTGTTTATCGACTATAGTAAATGGCGCTGCAATATCAGTGTATGTATATGCACATACCTATATATACATCTATATATATGTACAGAATATATATACATGTATGTGCATATATATATAAATTTCAGTATATACATATATATATATATATATATATATATATATATATATATGTATATATATATATTTATATACACACTGTATACAGTATATACATATATATATATACATCTGTATATATATATATATATATATATATATATATATATATATATATATATATATATATATATATATATATATATATATATATATATATATATATATATATATATTAATGTTTACGGGCAGATTATAAAGAGAGTACCACCAGTTAAGCAGCTCACCTGCCATTTTGGGAGCCATTTCCTCCCCAAGGGTTCCACAACCATTCACGAGAGGCTGCTAAGATTTAGGATATTTTTCATCAGTAGTCCACGGCATGCAGAATGACCTGACATATGTGGTTACCATTGGTCTCATAAGGTAGGCTTATTTTCCTCCATCAAGAGATTCACATCCCTTTAGTATTGTGTGTGTCTACGTTATAGTTATTATTCAGAAGATGAACCCTATTCATATGGAACTAGCTCACAGGGGCCATTGACTTGAAGTTCAAGCTTCCGAGGAAAACGGTGCTCATTAGGAAGAAAGAGAAGGTGAAGGGAAATACAGGAGAGAAAATTTCCATCTACTCCCAAACTGCTGCACAGCGTATGGAATTTGCACAAGGAATTTGGTGCAGTAAATTCATCTCTACAATTTTGCCTCCTTCCTGGTCTGAATTTGAATTTAACAATTTCCCCACCCTCGCGTTCGCCGGGAATCCTTAAAAATCTGGACGATCGTGACAGGAGACAGTAAATATGTATGAAGATGAGAGAACTGATAGTCAAATTCAGCAGCACATTAACAGTCATTTTTCATTACTTTTACAGTTTAGAACTAGACTGAAATAGCGTCGGTGGATTTTTGAACCTGACGAACATGATACTTATTCAAGAGAGCAGGAGAATGACAGAGAAATAATGGAGGGGAGGATAGCATAAAAAGAGACACAGGACAAATGTTGACAGAGTGAACAAGACAAAGAAAGAGAGCAAATTAAAATGAGATTGATACAGTTTGCTGGAGAGAACAGGAAGACAGAACAACTAAAATAAAACTTCAGACTGATTATCAGATAACGAAAGAAAAGTAAACAAGCAATAAGAGAGCGGAAGTGTGCGAGATTAAGGCAATGGGAAAACGTAAGAATTAAGAATAAGACAATCAAATATAAGGTAAAATATACAAGCTCACAAAGAGGTCACATAATATAGTGAAAGATCGAGGGACTTAGATTAACATTTAATCACCAAAAAGGAATTACTTTGAATCATCAAAAGTGGTTAAGATCTCCAGCAGTCCTGTCACTACGGGCAATTCGGGTCTCCTTCGCCATCCCTTCTATAGTAGTTTATAACGAATCATCTTTAACTGATCCTTAACCTTTTTCCTCCTTCCCACTGGCTACAACACAGTGACCACCGTCTTCTAGTAGCCTTATTAGTGGCTATCATCATGAGCACCATCACGAAACGGATCCCATAAAAGAAAGGAAAAACTTATCTTTTGCTCAGTACTCCTTTGTCTCAGTACTTCCTGAGTATTCAGAGCCATATTTTTATATATATATATATATATTATGATATATATATATATATATATATATATATATATATATATATATATATATATATATATATATATATATATATATATATATATATATCACAATATGAAAAACGAGCTCTAAATACGGAGGAAGTATGACACAAATCCCAAACGAAAAGACAAGTTTTTCCTTTATTTTTCCTTATATATATATATATATATATATATATATATATATATATATATATATATATATATATATATATATATATATATATATATATATATATATATATATATATATATATAGAAGAACACACACATATATAAATATATATGTATAAGCTTTCTAACGGGAGACTGGTTCAAAATTCGTTTTCTCCATAAATGGATTAACTCGCGACACTTCTTCACTCATTAAAAAGAAACGACTGTAAAAGACCGCATAAATTAAAAGGTAGATTAAGTTCAAAGATGTGCGGAGTGACAAGAAGAGACAGGATAAGCAATGACTTCATAAGAGGGAGGGTGAAAGTTACAGAAATATCAAAGAAGCTGCAACAGAGACGATTACAATGGTTTGGACATGTTATGAGAAGAGAGGAGGATTCTGTATGTAAAAGAACCATAAATATGGAAGTGCCTGGAACAAGGAGGAGAGGTTGACCAAGAATGAGATGGAGAGACACAGTTAACAGGGACATGCAGGAGAAGAACGTGAGTGAGGTAATGCTGCATGATCGCAGAAGATGGAGAAGACTAATAACAAACAGCGACCCCATATAAAGATGGGCAAAGCTGAAGATAAAGAAGAAGAAGAAAAGATTAAGTTCAAAGATGGTTTCCAAAGGAATGAGACTGTTTTCACATTCACTAAATCATTTGCATTTATTGAGAAGTATAAATTCGCTATGTCATCTGCGCTGTTACAATTTATGTAAATTTATGTTCATTTCGAACGTTTCTCTGCAGCTCAGTGCATTGAACCTCAGACTGTTAACAAATAATAAAGGGTCATCTTGTTTTATACAATGAAAGACTTTCTGACGATGAATCCAGTGGCGCTTTGTTTGGCTAAAATTGGCCTTCAATGAAAACAATTCTGGCCTATTTACAAATAGTTTTCATCCTGTGGAACAATGAGCAGACTTCTATGTATGTATGTATGTATGTATATATATATTATATATATATATATATATAAATATATATATATATATATATATATATATATATATATATAGATACATACATATTAAATAATCAATAATAATGTATATACTGTAGATACATGTGTATATGTGTATATATATATATATATATATATATATATATATATATATATATATATATATGTATATATGTGTATATATATAATTATATATGTATGTATATATATATATATATATAAATATATATATATAAATAAATAATTATATATATATATATATATATATATATATATATATATATATATATACTGTCTCTAATCCCTGCCCCTTTCTCTCTCTCTCTCTCTCTCTCTCTCTCCATGAATCAGTCAACTGTATTGCTTCCCATTGTGAAATAAATAGTCAAGTGAAAGCAAATACATATGAAGATCACTCTCTAAGATTATGTCACCATCGGTGCCTTTTAAATAAATGACAGTACAACATTTAATTATGTACAAATGTCACCTGCCATAATGATTATGATATACGAGAATAGGAGATGGACAATTCTATGCAATTATTGTACGACGGTTGATTTTAATAGAAAAGCTTGTATAATTTGGCGTTATTGAACATTCATGCATCATCATTCAGCCAGATTATATTTTGGTTCAATCTTCAAGTTTAATGTCCTAAGGAAACTCAGATTATATTTTGATTCTATCTCCAAGTTTAATGTCCTAAGGAAACTCAGATTATTTTGGTTCTATATATATTGGTTCTATCTTCAAGTTTAATGTCCTAAGGAAACACAGATTATATTCTGGTTCTATCTTCAAGTTTAATGTCCTAAGGAAACTCAGATTGTATTTTGGTTCTATATATTTTGGTTCCATCTTCAAGTTTAATGTCCTGAGGAAACTCCGATTGTATTTTGGTTCTATA
Source organism: Macrobrachium rosenbergii (assembly GCF_040412425.1). Lineage (NCBI taxonomy): Eukaryota > Metazoa > Arthropoda > Malacostraca > Decapoda > Palaemonidae > Macrobrachium > Macrobrachium rosenbergii. Next base: position 41,963,197 of record NC_089783.1, on the reverse strand, counting down.
TATTTTGGTTCCATCTTCAAGTTTAATGTCCTAAGGAAACTCAAGATTATATTTTGGTTCTATCTTCAAGTTTAATGTCCTAAGGAAACACAGATTATATTCTGGTTCTATCTTCAAGTTTAATGTCCTAAGGAAACTCAGATTGTATTTTGGCTTTATATATTTTGGTTCCATCTTCAAGTTTTAATGTCCTAAGGAAACTCACATTATATTCTGGTTCTATCTTCAAGTTTAATGTCCTAAGGAAACTCAGATTATTTTGGTTCTATATATTTTGGTTCTATCTTCAAGTTTAATGTCCTAAGGAAACTCAAATTATATTTTGGTTCTATCTTCAAGTTTAATATCCAAAGGAAACTCAGATTATATTCTGGTTCTATCTTCAAGTTTAAAGTCCTAAGGAAACTCAGATTATATTTTGGTTCCATCTTCAAGTTTAATATCCTAAGGAAACTCTGATTATATTTTGGTTCTATCTTCAAGTTTAATGTCCTAAGGAAACTCAGATTATATTTCGGCTCTATCGTCAAGTTTAATGTCCTAAGGAAACTAAGATTATATTTTGGTGCTATCTTCAAGTTTAATGTCCTAAGGAAACTCAGATTATATTTCGGCTCTATCGTCAAGTTTAATGTCCTAAGGAAACTAAGATTATATTTTGGTGCTATCTTCAAGTTTAATGTCCTAAGGAAACTCAGATTATACTTTGGTTCTATCTTCAAGTTTAATGTCCTAAGGAAACTCAGATTATATTTTGGTTCTATCTTCAAGTCTAATGTCCTAAGGAAACTGACAGCGTTGTTTGACCTTCATATTATTTAGCTTGATGGAAAGTTGAAGGATATGGCTTTTAGTTATCAGTAACTTTATTTACAACGATGCTTATGATACAAGGAGTGTCACAGCCACTAGCACATATAATGATTTTAGTTTCATAATCAGAACGAAATTAATCACAGAAGTAATAATCTTACAGATTAAAAATGTTGAGGCTTATACAAAATAGTGTTTATATCGTTTCTCTTTTAAAGTTAATTGACCTAAAAGCCAGATTTCGTAACGCACAAAAAAAAAAAAAAAATTTTTATTAGTGTTAACAAGATCACAAATGTCATTTGTGTTAATGATCTTGATTAAAAACTAATTGGCATCAGCAGGGGGTCACTGACCTTTGTCATTACCGTCACAGATATCTCATTTCTAGTTTGACCTACACAGATTTCATCACCGGAATTCACATGGGAGTTAACGTACACGTTCTTTGGTATTTTCAAAGTTCTTCATCTCTTCTCTTTTTCTTTGATGTCATACTGACATTCACGTTTTAGGCAAATTGGAATATCTTTACAGCTGTTACCAAATGGAAGTCCAAGAAAGTTTTTTTGTGTTATATATCTGTTTCTCTGCTGTTCAGTATAATTCATCTGAAGATAGAATAGAACAGAATTTAGAATTTAGGTCAAAGACCAAGCGCTGGGACCTATGAGGTCGTTCAGCGCTGAAACGGAAATTGAGATTAAAGAGGTCTGAAAGGTGTAACAGGAGGAAAACCTCGCAGCTGCATTATGAATCAATTGTTAAGAGAGGGTGGATAGCAAGATGGAAGAAAAAGAATACAAACGGAGGTACAATAAAAGGAATGAAAGGGGTTGCAGCTAGCGGCCGAAGGGACGCTGCAAAGACCCTTAAGTAATGCCTAAAGTGCACCGCGTGTGGTGCACTGACAGCACTTTTGTTGAATTACTGGAATCCAATACTCGGTTATTCCCTACAACCACTTATTTCTCCCAAACCACCCTTGCCAATAGGGCATGGGGCTAACGACTTCACCCTGTGATCGATGCTGAGAAACTAGAGGTTAACGCCCTCTGTTGTCAACTCCCTTTCCTCTTCATTTGCATGGTTACGTCTTGCCCTCCATAAACCCATCATAATAACAACTTGAATCTTAACATTCGTAATTTTTTTTCCAGGTAAATATTTAATCACTATAAGAAATTACAACTCAACTCCTCCCTGCGGGACGCCGGTGAATAAACTTCAGTTTCCACCGACCATTTTATATTCTTGGTTTTGCTAAAAAAAAAACTGGCATACTGCTCCGCCGAAACATCAGGCAGAGTGTTGATTAAAAGCTCTCTCTCTCTCTCTCTCTTTTATAGACAGACGGATATAGTTCAACGGGACTGCTGCATTATTCGGAATGATTTTTCTCTGCACAAAATGATTTCTTTAGAAGGGCGGTTTGACTCAACGGCATGTTAAAGAACTTAGGTTTTTATAAAAGTAAAGTGAGTGAGACTGTGCAGCGATCATTAAAAAAATTATATAAATTATTAAATTCACGTAATTTCTACTGAGGTCAATGGGATTATTTGCAGAGGCTATCTTTTTGTCTAGACTTCTTTTTCTCTTTAAATTTATATGATAAAATAAACAATAACGCTGACATTCGAGAACTGCAGCCTGAAGTGACAAAGGATGACATGTTGTGATGGAGTGCTTAGTTTCAAATTACAGGTTTATCGAAGGAGTAACGATACGTGGATATTAATATCACATTGATTTATCGGGAGAATCGCTAAGAAGTGGAATGAATAACAAGATCGTGTTGACTAGCACAGTTCTTAGGTTTTCAAAACTTTTGAAATAAAAGCGTTTAGAAATGAGGATTTAATATTTGCACAACTGGGAAATGCATGCTTGGAAATCTCTTAACTGACAGAGAGAAATGTACTGTATATGAAGGCTTTATGTGAGGAGCTTTTCACGCGTACCATTGGCCGAATGCTGTGTATATTTCATAAGCTTTAACAGTTTTTATTGGTTGAGTTCAAAAATTCATTTCTTTTTACATTCACAATTTTTAATTGGTTGATGTTATAAAAATTCATTTATTTTTATATTCACAATCATATAGCTAATTATAATTAGGGTTTTTATATATATATATATATATATATATATATATATATATATATATATATATATATATATATATATATATATATATATATATATGTATATGCTCTTGCAAAATACTGGTGTATATATACATACACATATATATATATTATATATATATATATATATATATATATATATATATATATATATATGTGTGTGTGTGTGTGTGTATATGTATATATATATATATATATATATAAAATACGCCGGTGTGTATATATATATACAGTATATATATACATATAAAATATATATATAAATATACAGTGTATATATATATAATATTATATATATATATATATATATATATATATATATATACATATATATATATATGACTTTTGAGAAATACATCAGGACATTTTTTGTATTCGCTCGATGGCTCAGTGGCCAAAAATCACTGTATATCGTTGTTTCTCAACCAAGCAGCGGTTCGAATCGCACTGGTGAAAGACCACTTATCAGTTATAATTCCCCTTGGCCGTGAATTATTCCAGAGGTATAGTGACTTGAATATCAAACAATATTTGTGGTTTGATATTTGTGGATATATCTATATACATTTATGTGTATGTGAGGGTGCTTGTGTTTGTGGACAGACAACTGAACCACTAGACTATTACAAATCCTTTACGAACTCTATGGGGATGTATCATGTTTTTTAGAACGAGAAAAAAAGGATTTAAAAGAAGAGCTCCGCTTGGGAAAGATTTCACTTCGACGAAGCAAGAGAACGATGCAAACCCAACAGGTCGGAAACAAAAAGACTGTTAGTCCACTCAAACTCTGTCTCTCTTCCCTACCGCCCCCCGTCCCGTCCAATTCTCTATGAAGAAAAATATATAAAGCTTTTCAGTTCAGTATAACAATGCCTCTCTCTCTCTCTCTCTCTCTCTCTCTCTCTCTCTCTCTCTCTCTCTCTCCATGAAGAAAATTATCTCTTCTCTCTTTCTCCCTCTCCACCACCATGAAAAGCCTCTCTCTCTCTCTCTCTCTCTCTCTCTCTCTCTCTCTCTCTCTCTCTCTCTCTCTCCATGAAGAAAATTATCTTCTTTCTTTCTCCCTTTCCATCATGAAAAGCATCTCTCTCTCTCTCTCTCTCTCTCTCTCTCTCTCTCTCTCTCTCTCTCTCTCTCTCTCTCTCTCCCTCTCCATCATGAAAATTATCTTCTTTCTTTCTCCCTCTCCATCATCTCTCTCATCTCTCTCTCTCTCTCTCTCTCTCCATGAAGAAAATTATCTTCTTTCTTTCTCCCTCTCCATCATGAAAAGCATCTCTCTCTCTCTCTCTCTCTCTCTCTCTCTCTCTTTCCTCAATGGCGAATAGAGGCATATCCTATTATAGGGTTACTTATAATTACCATGAACATATTATTTGATACAAGAAAAACACTACACCATCCAAAATGTTAAGAGCATCCATAATGATAACCATAACCGTATGAAAATCACTCGAGCGACAGGAAATTTTATTCATACTCATTAAAATTTTATGCGTCAGCGTCTCACAATCCAAGAGCTATTTTTTCTTTTTTGTCCACCCAAACTGAGCATATTTTGATTCCACGGAATTATAACATTTGGAAGACGGTATCCAAGAAAATTATTGTCGGTTTTATATTAACGATAATTTGAAGGTAAGTATAGTATGAAGACAGTGAATAACATACTCTGATTGAGAAAAAGAGGATAAAAAGTTAAATACCATCTCCGATCCACCCAACCCCCGTCCAATTCTCTATGAAAGGAATTATGTAAAGCTTTTCAGTTCTCTCTCTCTCTCTCTCTCTCTCTCTCTCTCTCTCTCTCTCTCTCTCTCTCTCTCCATGAAAAAAGTATATCTTTTCACTTTCTCCCTATCCATTAAGAAAAGCATCTCTCTCTCTCTCTCTCTCTCTCTCTCTCTCTCTCTCTCTCTCTCTCTCTCTCTCTCTCTCTCTCTATGAAGAAAAGAATGGATATGCAATGACTCATTTTACTCTAAGTTCGACGACGAAATTTATTAGGTTTAATATAAATTTCTTCGGCTATGCCTGCCTCATACTTACAACCTTAAGTATAAGTGCTGGATTATCACCTTTCATCTGCAGGCTCAAAAGAGCACTAAGGAATGCTAACAATGTTGAAATGGATTATTGGATTTATCTGTAAAAGCTAGACGAATTCTCTCTTGGAATTCTATGACTAACTTAATGGTGATGAAGGAACTCTGAAAATCTAACTTAATAGCGACGAAGGAACTTTGAAAATCTAACTTAATGGTGATGAAGGAACTCTGAAAATCTAACTTAATAGCGACGAAGGAACTCTGAAAATCTAACTTAATGGTGACGAAGGAACTCGGAAAATCTAACTTGTTGGTGATGAAGGAACTCTGAAAATCTATACAACTTCAGAAATTATAAACTCGATAAAGAATACTTGCTGTGACACCTAATTAACCTGTGCTCCTTATCTCATGTAATAACATTTACGAAGAGAAGACTTACTTGAAAAGGATCACTGGAGACTCATTAAAAAAAATGCGTTGACATTCAGGTGAAAAAAAGAGCGAAGAAGGATCCTGAGGTTATGGTTTTTCTTTGTGAAATAGACAGTTCTTTGACACGGCCTGGGAATAACTGACAGGCCAAACGTCTATTAACGATTATATGTAATATTGAACGAAGGTATCCGCCAGAAAAGACATCTGTTTCTGTAGATCTGGACCCCACCCCTATCGTCCTTTTTCTCGCACGTACATTGTTTCTTTGCTTCGCCCCGTGATGTCCCGTCGATATCTTCCATATACTTCTCGTTTAGAGTCTCAAAAGACTCCCCTGGTCCCCTCTGTTTGCGAAGCTATTGGGAAAGTTTCGAGTCCCAGGTTCCCCGGCCTCCCTAAGGCGGAATAAGTTCCACAGAGGAAATATCTCATATTCTACTGGCGTCCTCATAAAACGTTGATTTTTCGTGATTGCCTTAAGGGTATCGGAGCCTTTCATTCGCGCAGATGAATTGTACACAGTGCGTAGGGGGTTAGCGGCCATTAGACCGAGAAATATTTCCTTGTACACCGTTGACAGAAAAGGGAAAGGGACCTGGATACATATAGAAGCAATTTATCGAAGGAGGGAGACTGGGGTGGACATTGTCGAGGGTCAGGGGAATATTAAAGGGAATGGCCTCGTGTCAACTATTCCACTAGGGGGTCAGGGAGACGTGGCAACAAAGAAAGCATTAAAAATGATGCCAACTCTATTGTCTCAATTATTGACAACGTCAGCAACTCTCTCTCTCTCTCTCTCTCTCTCTCTCTCTCTCTCTCTCTCTCTCTCTCTCTCTCTCTTTACTATATATATATATATATATATATATATATATATATATATAAATATAATTTCTCTATATCTCTATATATATATATATATATATATATATATATATATATATATATATATATATATATATATAAATAAGAGAATACCACATGAAAATGACAGGCAGAAGTTCAGTACCAAGCGCTTTCACGTGTTTATTCACGCATCTTCGGGGCAAAAAAAAAAAAAAAAAAAAGATGCGCGAATAAACACGTGAAAGCGCTTGGTACTGAACTTTTGCCTGTCATTTTCCTGCAGTGTTCGCTTGTAAACCGAAGTCACGTGCATCTACTGTGAATTATTAAGCATATATATATATATATATATATATATATATATATATATATATATATATATATATATATATATATATATATATACAAATATATGCACATGTATATAGTGTGTATGTATGTATATATGTATATATATATATATATATATATATATATATATATATATATGTTGTATATATATAAAAACTTCATACTAATAGATGAAATGCATAGATGAACAGCCAGAGCTATATGCCTTTGATTAAACATTCCCTATATGTACGCCAAACTGGTATTTGATGGAACTTTAAATACATGAAATATTTCTTTTCATGTTTAAATGCAATAAGTCTTTCTGGACGATAATATGCTGAAATTCTGATCAGACTGTGAATGGATTCTATGTTACTTTTTTGACATTTGATTATCCAAAAATGTTTTAACTGCGTTACTGAAAATTTTAGTACCAGTTTAAAACCCTCTCATGACTATTTTTCTTCATCATTTGTGTGTACGTGTGCGCATGCGCGTTGGCTGTCACTTTGCCGCCAAATTCACTTCAATTCCATTTTTTTCCTATATCCTCATGCGAGCAATTGTTTCCCGGCTCCACTCCAAGCTATTCATACGTGAATTCGAAAGGTGATTTTCTCTACAAAGGCCATCTGTAAACATGGGGTTTATCTGACGATACTCGGGATTGAAGAGGTTACAAAAGAGTCTTGAGAAATCTAGTAACGTAAGTGAAGAGCTTCCGTGTAGGACTACAGACACAGTGAAATTGTCTCTTAATAACCAGTTTTCGTAACGTTATGCAGTTCCATTTCAATTTGTAAGTGTGGGAATTCGGTGTATCCTTTATCGAAGTGGATGCGATGTACAGTAAAAAGGCCGTAGAGGAACACCGTTAAATAACAGTTAATTAATTTGTACTACTCATAATTTTAGTTTAGAATTTCATAACAGTTAAATTTCCTTACATGTATCTTTAGGTCAGTTATTTATAGCTGTTAATTTTCCTCTAAATACTAACTTAAAAAATAACAAATTTAAAACAAATGCACAATCGATATACTGAGAATGACGATATAAATTAAAATAATAGCAACAGCATTAACAATTTACATGAAGCTAAATACCTCCTTTTCTCTAGTTTACAGTGAACAACCCCTTCTAGGTTTTGGGTCTGAAACGGCTTGGGCATAATTACTGAAAACCATTTGTTACTTTAGAATCTAATTGACTGCGGCGGGTCACAACTAGGGTAGAGAAGGTCATGGGGCAACATCATCATCTTAAGAGACATGACGAGAATTAGATGGTTCGCTCGTTCAATAGTAATTCACTTGAACAGAAAGTGCATGGGCAACGATATGTATATGTATACGTATGTATGTATGTGTATACATAAATATAATTAAATATAGTATCTATATATATTATATATATATATATATATATATATATATATATATATATATATATATATATGCATGCGTAACATATGTGAACGCGCGAATGTATGTTTGTGTGCGCATGTGTACATGTGTTTGTGTACGCTGCTGTTCCCCTTCTAGGCAGAAAACGACTTTTGGATAAAACGAAATATTATTTTTATAATAAATTAACATAAAAGATAAAACCTCAGAAATAATGATTTCTTGTTTATTCAATACTTTAACATTGTCTTACCCATCAAAATCGAACTTCGGATTGACAGAGAAAAGGAAAAGGTATAAAGACGACAATCTTCACTTAAAAAAATAACATTAAAGAAAAATATATTTAGTTCTACTTTATCCTTTGTATTGTTCCTTAAAAGTACTTTATATTCTCAACCAGTAAGTCTGACGACGTAAATAAATAAATGACGAGAGCTGCAGTACCTGTACTTGTGGATATTGCCCTCGTTGGGAGAAGGCCTCCATTATTGATGTTTGGGGAACTAATAAAGAGGTCTCTTTATTATACCATTCCTGAGGCCATCCCGGTATTGATTAAGGGAGATTGCACACCAATTTACTTGTGCATGTTGCAAGTTAGTGAATGTTACCACTACTGTTTACCTTATGACTACGCCCATTCCGCATGTGAATTTACATATATGTATAAACGAGTATGTCACATGTACAGTATATATAAATATATATATGCATATATATATACATATATACTGTATATATAAATTATAATATATATATGTGTGTATGTATGTAAGGTGTGGAGAGAGAGAGAGAGAGAGAGAGAGAGAGAGAGAGAGAGAGAGAGAGAGAGAGAGAGAGCTAATGCTTTATGAAGGTTTCACTGAGGTAATATGAGAAGATTAATTTGTCGAGGACCTCCCGATTTTAATTTGGACGGAGTACTTATTATATGAAGTTTTCTTTTCTCATTCCTCTGTTTAACATCTTCCTTTCCTCTCTTTATATATATATATATATATATATATATATATATATATATATATATATATATATATATATATATAACCTTAAATGGGTATAATACGAATGGCTTGAATATATTCAAATACAAAAGTCGTATATGGATGAACTTATGTAAAACTGTCGATGATATTAAAAAATAAATTACAATTGCAAGATTGCTGTAAAGTGAAGGCCAGATTATTTAATAAACATGGCGAAAACAGTAGAAAGAAAGCAAAAAAGGCTCTTGGGCTATACCTGAGCCATCTTACTGTGGATGCAACCATAAGATCAAGACTTTTCCTTTATATTCCTGTGTAAAATTTTCGACTACCATTATGGCCTCGTCCTGGCACCAGACCATATTTGGAACAAACTTGAACTTAAACCTTGAAAAGAAGCTGTCACAACAATTTTGCCTTAGCATTACTCGACAAGAATTTTGAATAACCTTAACCATTCCCGCAATTTCTTAATCATCTCACCCTGGAAGGGGGTGTGATCGCCATTTGAACAGACTTAATCTTTTTTAACCATGCTCTCGGCCAAACTTGGTAGTAATTGATCCAGTAGTCCTGAAGAATCCAAAGCTGTGAGAGGTCTTCCCTACCCCGTACAGAGGAAAATAATAGGACAGGAATATTTCATGCGTTGCTTATGAAATGGACTTACAAGTTCTATAAAGAAAACATGTTGGGAACAATGACCGAAATTAGCCATTGGGTTTTCGCTGACTGCTAAATAACAACGGATAATATTACTAGGAAAACTAGCCTATGGTAATAATAAGAGGTTAAGGGGGGACATCAAGACCTTTTTATAGTCTCCCATAGTATCTACGGTCGGTTATATGAGAATGCTGAACAAATCTGGAGGGTATACAGATCTTTTTATTGCGGACACGAGAAAGCAACGATGTTGGATAAGGACTGGAAAGGTTGCTGGAAGATCTCTCTCTTCTGTGCATTGCATGAAAGATAAGCTGAGAATTATACTGACAAATAACTTTTAATATTGTGAGGAAATTAGATCCCCTAAGCGATGTCAGGCAGGGCAGCTGATCGAGACTACGGTCTACCCCAAAGCCAAATCAAAGTCCTTCAAAAGAGGGCATCGTGCTTACCCAATAGAAAAAATGGGAAAAAAACACGTTAAAAGAAGAAGAAGGTATGTTAACGTGGGTTCAGCAAGTCGAGTCACAGAACGACAGCTGTGATGAAAGGCGAAGGTGGGAAGAGCAAGGAGGCCATGAAAGAAGCAAAAACAGATGATGGAACATCTGGTATGGGGAAAGGGGAAAGGGAAGTGAAAATAATGTATTTTCATGACCGAAAAGGATTGATGAATTAATCGTAATAAGATGGTAATGCGTGTTCACGACGTGGATCCCTTGGGTTGCGCAGGAATGAGGAGTATATAACAGCAAAAAGAAACGGAGAGAGAGAGAGAGAGAGAGAGAGAGAGAGAGAGAGAGAGAGAGAGAGAGAGAGAGAGAGAGAGAGAATATGTTGAAGTTGCTTAAGGGTGTGAAAGCAAGTCAGGAAACGTCGCAAAGAAAATTATAACACGTAAGTGAAGAATTACGATAAGCACTTCAAGGAAAGGCCATCAAACTGAACAAAACCCGTTAGGAGGACATGGTTTGCTTAAAACCAAAAAATTCTTTATCAGTTTGAACAGACTATGAATAAAATCCTTACAATATTTTGAATTCTGTATGCAATAATGAGTACCTGATTCCTTATTATTTTATGAAGATCATTCAGAACGAAGTTGAAGTAAGAGGAAACATTCATATTCAGTATGCATGTCTTTCTATTTGCAAGTACTGTACCTTACAAGGAAGGGTGGAAAAGAGAGAGAGAGAGAGAGAGAGAGAGAGAGAGAGAGAGAGAGAATCTAAATTTTAGTCAGGAGAACTATAATTATGATGATTTGGACTTGAAGCACAGTCCAATAACATGTGATCGTAATTTCCATGTCATCTGTAATTGATTATAAAGCCTTTCACACTGGCAATATCCATGTTAATCTCTCTCTCTCTCTCTCTCTCTCTCTCTCTCTCTCTCTCTCTCTCTCTCTCTCTCTCTCTCAAACACACATATTCTAGCATATGTTGACAGGAAAGCGTCTCTTGAAGCACAGATGCTTAACCTTTTACGATCTTGAAATATTTCTTCTTTTTTTTTTTTTGAACACAAGATAATTGGATAATATTTCCTGCTTGCTTTTATCGAATTAATTTTATCATAATCCAAGCTCATGGTTAGGTATGGAATTCTGGTCAGTTTTCCTAGAGAGAGAGAGAGAGAGAGAGAGAGAGAGAGAGAGAGAGAGAGAGAGAGAGAATGATTACCAAATCATGTAGAAAACTTAGGCTATATATTACCTATGAACGCATATCCAAAGAAGACAGATCTAAATAAATCTTGCCTGGTATACCAAACCTTTCTCCATTTAATCTATTAAGTAGGTTTGAATATAATCTGGGGCAGAGAAGCATCGAGCTAATATGCGCTGCATATTAATATTAATATGAAAGTGCGTACATTTCATATTATTATGAAACGTAAACACTCTTGTAAATGTGTGAGTCAAAGCCATCTCTAAGTAATTGATACATGTTATATTCCACCATCTCTCGTATACTTGAATAAAACCTCAATTTATCGACAAGCGTATAATAACACTTATTATTATACTAGGCAAGGCTTAGAAACATTTAAAAAAAACTTGAGGTTTTCCACTCCCTCCTCTCTTAGTGAAATGAGATACTTTACGAAGATAATGCTTTAAGTTAGACTAATTTTTTGAGATATAGTAAAGCTTTGTATCTGCTTAAGACCCAATAATTATGTATGGCATTTTGTATGGGATCACACTACTACAAGATATATAATAATGCTGGTTAACGATGTCGAGTAAAAGACTTACTTTCAAAACTGGTGACGAAGTTATCGTATGCAAAGTAGTTTGCATAATGCCAGCAAAAGATTTCAACACTGCTATGCCGTAAGGCGAAAATTTAAAATGTCATTTTGGCGGTAAATAATCAATAATAAACAATCAAATAATTATGCAGTTAAATATAACAGCCATTCTTCCAAACCTACATGTATTATCTCCAGAAAGAGTGGTTTTGGTTAGGTTTACGATAATGATCTAGGCATTAACGCTCATTTTCAACTAATTTCTAAGATGGAGGAATACCTCGCATCCCCTTAAATGCCCTTGAGCGCCCTTCGATGGAAAGTAAATTCCTCTTTAACGATCGGGGAAGAAGAAAACTCGTTTCAACCACTCCACCACTTTACAGTGGAAAGAATTTAGGGGTCGAGCAGTATAATGAGGGCTAATGGGTGGACGCAGAAAGCCCATTCTACAATGAAGGGACAAAACTAGCGTGCAATGTTCCCTACTCAGCGGCATAAAAAAAGCGCAAATCCCCCCCCCCCCCCGCGCCCCGCTGATTCAAGGGGAAATTTCATAATGATTTTTCTATCTGCCATTTATCTTTTGTCAGTTTGACTCATACTCTGACTCAAAGCTTTTCTGCCTCGCATTGAATGTGAAATTTAGAATTGAATTGAATATAGAATTTAGGCCAAATGAATGACCTATGAGGTCATTCAGCGCTGAAACGGAAATTAAGAGTAAAAGTTTTGAAAGGTGTAACAGGAGGAAAACCTCGCAGTTGCACTATGAATCATTTGTTAGGAGAGGCTGGAAAGTAAGATGGAAGAGAGTATATTACAGGAGGTATAGTAAAAGGAACGAAAGGGGTTGCAGCTAGGAGCCGAAGGCACGCCGCAAAGAACCTTAAGTAATGCCTACAGTGCACCGCATGAGGTGCATTGACGGCACTACCCCACTACGGGGCGGCCAAAGGCCAAGCGCTGGGACCTATGAAGTCATTCATTGATGTCAAACAACTAGTTGTGTGTCGTTACGTGTCATATCGTGACTGGCTCGCCAACATCGAACCTAAGATCAGAAATCGTCTAATGAGGGTCATATCGGTGGTTTTCCTTATCGATCGTTAGGGGCAAGTGATATACGGTTCACTCAATTATAGACGATAATGTGAAGATTTGTACGAAGTTAGAGTTCATTGCTGTATTTTTTAATGTATTCCGTTATTTCATGGACATAACGTCCATGAAAAAAGGGAAATACTAACCGATAGTAGGATTTTTTTTCCGCTTTGCTGTTAAGTACTTGTTAGGAAACTTTTAGCCAACAAAAACTTTGCAGCTTCTCCTAAAGACTCTTGGATATTTTCTTGCTCGTAGTTTGCGTACCACAAATGTTCGTTTGAGAATGACGAGGGCTCTAACTGTATTATTTTATGTCCAAAATCAACAGTAAAAGAAAACTCTAACAGCCTGGATGAGGTGTCATCCCTCCCACTGATAAAAGCCCCTCCTAACTAAACTAGGTTACCAGGACTGAGACAAGACGAGCAAATTTGTGCTTTCTGGTTGTACCTCAACCTGAAGGTAATGAATATTCACTGTACAATGCTGTGGGAGACCCCGTAGGGAGGTAGTGCCGTCAGTGCACCTCACGGGGTGTACTGTAGTCATTATTAAAGGTTCTTTGCAGCGTCCCTTCGGTCCCTAGCTACAATTTCTTTCATTCCTTTTACTGCACCTCTATTCATATTACCTTTCTTCCATCTTGCTAGCTACCCTCTACTAACAATTATGTCATAGTGCAACTGTGAGGTTTTCCTCCCGTTACACCTTTTAAACCTACCTTCTCTCAATTTCCTTTCCAGCGCTGAATTATGTCTTTAGTATGGCATATCCGTCTTTTAACGCTAGCTATCTGATATGGCAACAGCGGATACTAAATTATCCAATGATTTTTTTAGTTATAATTAATTCTCTGGTACTTTAAATGCCAATCCCTTCTAAACCAATATTATGAAATAGATGTTATTTTTCAAACGCTTTTCTAGATTCTTTTAAAAAAATTTATATGTCCATAATTGATAACTTAACAACAAACCTTGCGTTTTTTCTTTCCCAGAATGGGCACTAAATTATTTCTCATTGCTATATGTATTTTTATCTATTCCTTACATCTTCATGTTTGGCTTCATCCTTCAATATTCAGTTACATACATTTTCATCACCCAAATGCAAAATACCTATTCAGTTCTTTAACAAAGCCACTGGACGGGACACAACCGCATTCAATTAATCACGAGAAGATTGCAGTGTCAACATAAAATCCCCCCCTTTTTTTGTCTCTCCGGGTTGCTCCAATAAATGAGGTTAATAATTTCAGTTCATGGTCACTAAACTCACATTCGCAAATCTGCTGCAAAGCAGATCGAAGCAACAAACTTTTCTCCTGATAAGAAATCACTGGCCTTTTATTTATTTACCTGAATCGCCAAAACACTACGTAAGTTTACGTAAGTTTTGGTTGGCTTCACTTTCAAAAACAAGAGAAGTTTTTAGTTAGTTCTGCACATATGATTTCGAGAAACATTTTGAGGCATATTAACTTCTTTCATTCATTCACATTTAGTCATATATTCAATTTACTTAATTTATTGAATTCTACATATCTATTCATGAGTAAATTCCCCTTTTGTCAGTTTATGTTTTTTTTATCATTATGTTAATCTGCTTACCTTTTTTATTGATTTGTTATTTCCATTTCCATATTATTGTCTTCTCCCAGGTACATTTTTTCTCCTTTCATATATGAGAGTTGTATTAAGTGACAGTCTGCATTAGAAGTGATGGGCTCTACAGCTTGCCTCAATTGAATAATAATAATAATAATAATAATAATAATAATAATAATAATAATAATAATAATAATAATAATAAAGTAACTTCAACTGTACACGTAGTGACGACCAGATACTAATATTACACAATGAAATTACATTCTGAAATTGTACCTAACTATAATCACCGCTTCATATGACGTTTTGGATTCACATATCAAAATAAATGTTTTATTTTTTACTGAAATGATATCAAAAGGTGAAAGAGGAGGCTGCATGGATGACAGGGGTTCGGAGAACTTAGTTACGGTATGTGCTGACGAAGTTCTTAGAACCAGAAACCTCTTAATTATTCTAGTTTTAGAGATAGAGAGAAAACACCACATAATACATGTAAACTGACCCTTGTCCTGGAAAAGTAGGTCAAAGTAAAAGAGAAATTCCTTAGAGGTAAAATTACCAACTCTCCAAGTGACACTGATAAAACGCCAGTGTTATATCAAAGTCACAGGAAAGAGGAATAATAATAGTAACCTATACATGAGGGAGGGCAAAATGTATTCCACATTTTTCTCTGTAACAACAATAGCCTACGAATAGTGAACTCCACGTTTACATAATTTTTAACGTTAGGGTAGGCTAGCAATAGTAATAATCATAACACTGACACTTCAAACAATACCAAGCAAAATAATCGGATCTATACAGATGCTGATATTATGAGCTTAGCACGTTCTCGAAAACTCTCTGAACTCTCGGATCAATAGACAACTGGAAAATCTCAACGGTGAGGACTTGGTGCTTTATTTCTGGTATATACTCCTTATTATAATGGTTGTTGATGGCACTGTAATGAAGGATGCAGGATAGACACTCAGGCTGATGGGTGGTGGTTATATATAAGGAAATATGAGAGCTGGCCTCAGCTGAGCATATAAACATGGATATGACGTTACATCTCGTAAGAGCATTTGTTATAGGCACAGGATACTTTTTCAGCAGCAGTTCTGATTTTTTTTTATACAGGAGGCGCCCTGTGCATGACAATAAAAGAAAACGCAACCACCACTTCGCCAAAGAGCAAAATTGTCCTTAAACTCTAGCAATAAAGTCAGAGGACATCAGAACTGCTCCTTAAGGACAACTCTGTTCCCCCAAAATATCAACTTAAGAAATGAAGTACCATATAGACGTATAAATGAGCAACGTTAGCACCATTTTCCCAACTAACAGAGCTCACTTTGGCAGCCATACCAGAATCAACCGTGGCCCCTTGCCCGTGTAGCTACCCGGTTTCACAAAGCAATAACATCAGCTGTACCAGTTAACAGGAGATTGAGATACTTTAAACAGGTTTCACAAAGTAATAACATCAGCTGGACCAGTCAACAGAAGTTTGAGATGCTTTACACAGGTTTCACAAAGCAATATCATAAGCTGGACCAGTTAACAGAAGCTTGAGATGCTTTACACAGGTTTCACAAAGTAATAACATCGGCTGTACCAGTCAACAGAAGTTTGAGATGCTTTGCATAGGCTTCACAAAGCAATAACATCAGCTGGACCAGTAAACAGAAGTTTGAGATACTTTGCATAGGTTTCATAAAGCAATAACATAGCTGTGCCAGTCAACAGAAGCTTGAGATGCTTTACATAGGTTTCACAAAGCATTAACATCAGTTGTGCCAGTCAACAGAAGCTTGAGATGCTTTACATAGGTTTCACAGAGCATTAACATCAGCTGTGCCAGTCAACAGAAGCTTGAGATGCTTTACACAGGTTTCACAAAGCAATAACATCAGCTGTGCTAATCAACAGAAGCTTGAGATGCTTTAAACAGGTTTCACAAAGCAATAACATCAGCTGTGCCAATCAACAGGATCTTGAGATGTTTTAAACAGGTTTCACAAAGCATTAACATCAGCTGTGCCAATCAACAGAAGCTTGAGATGCTTTAAACAGGTTTCACAAAGCTATAACATCAGCTATGCCAATCAACAGAAGCTTGAGATGCTTTAAACAGGTTTCACAAAGCAATAACATCAGCTGTGCCAATCAACAGAAGCTTGAGATGCTTTAAACAGGTTTCACAAAGCATTAACATCAGCTGTGCCAATCAACAGAAGCTTGAGATGCTTTAAACAGGTTTCACAAAGCAATAACATCAGCTGTGCCAATCAACAGAAGCTTGAGATGCTTTAAACAGGTTTCACAAAGCAATAACATCAGCTGGACCAACCAACAGAAGCTTAAGATGCTTTACACGCCAAAGTCCTCAACTAGTGAGAAAAAGTCGACTAAGCAAAATTTTCTAATAATTACCATCATCATAAGAATAATAATGAATTTCATTCTTTTTTTTCCTATTGTACAGCTGAAACTACACGAAATATCAGTACAGAATTTAAATTAGGTTGCTTAGAACTTTTTGTTATTTGGCTACATACTTCAACCTTTGTAGTCAGATGAGGAGGAAATAATAATCACAGCAATGGTGAGGATATAAACAACAACAAAAATATATATATAAAACTAGAGCTTCCGAATACTTAGAAAAAAAAAGATTCAGCTGATAATCGCTTGTTTCAATACTTCTCCACAATCCTGTTGCGAAATTCTTGGGAAATGCATAATCATGCGTCGTTACCGTCTGCTTTTGGAAGACAACTATTATTCAGAACTTCATCTTTCTCTCTCTCTCTCTCTCTCTCTCTCTCCGTACCCAAAGACCTTTAAGGACTCTCTCCGCCCACCAGCACCGATCACTCACCAATATCACCGCATAAAAGCGTGAATCGGACTCTTCGCCGTTTATGCGTCATTGAACGAATATTTCATTATATTTTATGAGATTTATAATGAATTTTTACGGACATACTCTGAGTCAGTACTACGTATTGGACGCGTGAGGCCTATAGTACTCAAGAAACAAGAGTCTCTCGCACTTTAATAGTATAACTATACTTAATTGGTCAAGAGCGAATAGCATGAACAAGGCTAAAAGATGCTTACTTATCTCCTTAGAGGTATCAGAAAGAGCTTGACCTCTTGCTTCATTAATTACGCTTCATTTAACATGATTTTTCAGCCTTTAAGGTCAATGCACAAAGTGTATTCTAGCTGCTGCTTTTGATTTTTCTGTAAAAGAAAACTATTGTGACGGCTTTGTCTATCCGTCTGCACTTTTTCTGTCCTCCCTCAGATCTTAAAAACTACTGGGACTAGAGGGCTGCAAATTGGTATATTGATCATCCACCCTCCAATCATTAAACATACTAAATTGCAGCCGTCTAGTCTCGGTAATTTTTTTTTATTTTATTTAAGGTTAAAGTTAGCCATAATCGTGCGTCTAGCAACACTATAGGACAGGTCACCACCGGGCCGTGGGTGAAAGCTTCATGGGCCGCGGCTAATACAGCATTATAAGCTGTACAGAAAACTTGCTTGCCTCGAAGAAACTTCATTTTGACCCGTGTAGTTTTTTTATACGGAAATTTAAATAGAACTCAGGTCATGCGATTTTTCGCTCTGTTCAATGTGGGGGTCATAGGTCGAGGTCACGGAGTAGAGGAGACTGCACCGGCGTCGCGAAGAAGAAATGGTGAGTTAAAGCTGAGAGGGAACTTTATCAATTGGTCTCACTCCCTGAAAACGGCGTCGCTGAATGACAAGTCTTCGGAAACTTCAAGGTGCTATGTTCGAAGAGATGCAATAACTTGTTGACAATGGATACATTGTTCTAGTAAATGCCTATGAACTTGATGGAAGATCTGCGGGGACAGGGATTTCACACGGTTAAACAATTGTTTGGAGTTGTGTAAACGAGAACTGAAAAGAAATCAAATCCTCATGACGAAGTAGGTCAGGAGAGGGATGACTGCCACGATATCAAGTGTCTCATTTGTAATTTTACCTGCGCTGCATAATTAATTAACAATGCACAGGAACAGAGAGCGTGATGTGACACTTCTTTGTTGATCATTTACTTCAGATTATTTCATACTTTCCCTCTTTCTTCCTGTACACATATACACACACGCACACACACACAGACACACACATATATATATATATATATATATATATATATATATATATATATATATATATATATAATTATATATAATATATAATTATAATATATATATTTATATATTGTATATATATACATACATCTATATCAAGCATTTACATTCCAACACATTCCTTCCTTCTCTCAAGATTCTAAATAAATCATTTTCATTAATACATCGCCCTCTATTCTCTGACCTTGGTCAAATGATCTAAAACAAACGTCGATCCAGCTTTTCACCTTCACGCACACACACACACACACACACACACACACACACACACACACACACACACACACATATATATATATATATATATATATATATATATATATATATATATATATATATATATATATATATTATATATATATGTGTGTGAGAGTATCATTGTGTATGTGTATTTGTGTGCGTAGTAAAAGCGTACAAAGCCAAAGAAGCAAATATGGTTTTCACGTGTCTGTATGCTTATGTTATCGCCAATGTGGTTTCATCAGCCTTCCTCCAAAATCATGGTAATTAATTAACTTTTAATTTTTACACTCTTTATTCATCAACTTTGCAAAAAAAAAAAAAAAAAAATAACAAGGGAACGGTGGGAATAGAGAAGTAGATAGTGGATGAACAGTAATAGTAGTAGCTGTGATACAGAAAAGAGGAGGAACAGTAGGTGATAATGAGGAAATACTGGGAATGATTAGTTATCCAAATCCAAATTCGAATGAGTAAAAGGACATGAACTGTCAGTGATGTAATCCATGAATGTTTTGCCCTCTAGGTAAGAAAAAATGAAAGAAATATTTCTTTCATAATACTCAGTGTACGAAATGCAATTCGTCAAAAAAAAAAACTCTAAAAAAGAAATATTGAATGATGAAAGAAAGAAGGAAAATGCAAAACAACTGGAGGCTTAAGAGGATTTTCGAATGGCACAAGTTGAGGTGATGTGGAAATGCATAAAGGGGAGGCTATTTTGAACCTGTCCCCGTAAGGAGAGAGAGAGAGAGAGAGAGAGAGAGAGAGAGAGAGAGAGAGAGAGAGAGAGAGAGAGAGAGAGAGAGAGAGAGAGAGGGGGCTTCTTGAGGAGGGCCTTTGTTGGAGTTTGAAAAGATGAAGAATACACCAGGGCCAGACCAGGGTCCCGTTTTTCGGAAGACACCCAGGGGTTCATATAACACATATTGGGAAAGTTTGTAGAGAGAAACCCAGTAGAATGAATAAGACAGAAAAGACGCCTCTTGCAAAGTCAAATAAGAGGAGGGAAGTGAGAGGGGGAACTTGAATGAAAAATTGTCTTGATGAAGACTTAGATCTAAGAGGGAATGGGTGTCCCTTTCATTCAAAGGAGATAAATAAAAACTCCAACCGGTAGAATGCCAGTATTAGAAACAACTGGTGTACAAGAGAAAATATTGTAAAAACAACATATCTTTCTAAACTGAGTACAATTGTTTCAGGAATTCAGCACAATAATTCTAGGGAAATGTTATATGAAAATGTCTCCAGTTAGATCTGGAACAAGGAAGAAACCATTAATTTTATCGAAAAATAATTTAGTAAGTGACGTATGACAAAAAAAGATAGTTAACTGTACTTATAGGCATCAGTAAATAGCGACTTGAATATCGTCACTGAATTATTTAATGCAAATGAATTCAGGAAGGCAGAAAAGAAAAAGTCGAATTTTGTATATTGATGGACAACACGGGAAGGTGTCTGGAAGTTTCTTCTGGCCTGCGATCAGATGATGAATTCTTCAGGGGTAAGAGAAAGAGCAAGAGAGGGTGTTCAGGGGTAATAAATATGAATAAAAAACTCAAGAATATTGACAATTATAATTCATGGAAGGCTTCATAATGAGAGAGGGTGCCTAAAAGTAACAATTTTCTTGTTCACCAGAATATGGAAGTTAATTCGCAAGAAACGATTCCAGAAGAGAGACTGAATAATGAAAACAGGCTACGAAATGAATCTGATAACTCAAGTGCAAGGAACATTATCTGGCAAGGCACAAAAATGGAAGTATACGGGAAAATATATATAAAACAAGTGAAGGAAGGGAAGAATACTTGAAGACCGTCCTTGGGGAGCTTTGAAAGGGGAAGAATCGACAAGGACCAGACTAAGACCCGGCTTAGGGTGAGACGCAGAGGGGTCTTATAAAACGTATTGGGAAACTTTACGAAAGGAAGCTTGGCAGGATGAACTAGATAACCGAAGTTCATCTTTTGGAAATAAAAAAAATAAAACGAGTAAAAAAAAAAAAAATAAGCTGGTTTCTTCGGCGCAATCGAGTTTTCTGTACAGCCGCTACAGCGTATAATCAAGGCCACCGAAAATAGATCTATCTTTCGGTGGTCTCGGTGTAATGCTGTAAGAGCCGCGGCCCATGAAACTTTCACCCACGGCCCAGTGGTGGCCTATCCTATTTCGTTGCCAGAAGCACGATTAGGGCTAAATTTAACCTTAAATAAAATAAAAACTACTGAGGCTAGAGGGCAATTTGGTATGTTTGATGATTGGAGGGTGGGTGATCATCATACCAATTTGCAGCCCTCTAGCCTCAGTCGTTTTTAAGATCTGAGGGCGGACAGAAAAAGTGCGGACAGAAAAAATTACATACAGAATAAAGTGCGGACGGACATATAAAGCGGGCACAATAGTTTTCTTTTACAGAAAACTAAAAATAAAATAAAAAAAGGGGTGGGGGAAGAAAGCCAGAGCGTTTCACATAGAAAATAATCTTACTCAAAAGATCTTTTGGACAGGAAAATGCTTGACTGCAACCGCAGAGAGAAAAAAAATGGTTAAAATAAGATGACTGTAGAAATATCAGTAACTATGATTTTACAGCAATTTGGATTTATCTGCTATAAAAATGATTGAATTTTAGCGGAAAGGAATATTGATGGAACTACATATGAGGAAGAAGATTGGAAGCTTCTCGATGTTTAAGATCACATGAAGGAATTTGCTGGATAGCAGTAACTTTTACACAGAGAGAGAGAGAGAGAGAGAGAGAGAGAGAGAGAGAGAGAGAGAGAGAGAGAGAGAGAGAGAACAAAACAGGTTAGTTATGTAGGCGAAAAGTTATTCAAACGAATTAAAAATGAAATAAGTTCGAAGACCACATGACACGAATTTTACAAGAACGGTACCAGGAATGAAAACTGAATGAAGATAAGAAAATAATATGATTCTGAGATCTCATAATATAATGAATGTCATTTGGAAAGTCAAGAAGATGGATAACTATAAAAATATCGAACATGGGGGCTGAAAGGAACACCCCCCCCCCAACAAAAAAATTATCCATGAGGAAGGTTTTCTAAGAGGTTCGAAGGAAAGGAACAGACACAACACGATTATGACTGATTGATTTACGGTTACAAAAACTGGCGTCACAACATTTAGGTTATTGACGCCATCAGAACAAGAGCATGAAACCACACTGGGCAATTGTAAAAGGAAAATCAGCGGGGTGAGCGAGATATAGAAAAAAAAGGCCTGTTTCATGAATAAACAAGTAAAAAACACGCCGAAGTTTCTTCGGCGCAACCGAGTTTTCTGTACAGCGTATAATCAAGGTCACTGAAAATAGATCTATCTTTCGGTGGTCTCGGTATAATGCTGCATGAGCCGCGGCCAATGAAACTTGAACCACTGCCCGGTTTGGCCTGTCCTATATCGTTGTCATAACCACGATTATGACTAACTTTAGCCTTAAATAAAATTTAAACTACTAGGGCTAGAGGGCTGCAATTTGGTTTGTTTGATGACTGGATGGTGGATGCTCAACATAACAATTTGCAGCCCTCTAGCCTTAGTAGTTTTTAAGATCTGGGGGCGGACAGAAAAAGTGCGGACAGAAAAAAGTGCGGACGGACAGACAAAGCCGGCACACTAGTTTTCTTTTCAGAAAACCAAAATTGTGCAAAATAACGACCGCCGGCCGTGGTAGGAAATGGTACATTAACGTACACCTGCCAAGGCTATGGAAAACTTTCCACGAGGATAATTCCAGACAAATTACGATTGGTTATTGTTGCTCGATTTTCAAAGGTGTTTTAATTTAAACAGAAATTAAATAAATTATGAAAAGACGTAAATTGGTAAATTATAAATAACAAGGGTGAGGGTGAAATTTCCCATGGATAAAAAGATATGTAGAGAGAGAGAGAGAGAGAGAGAGAGAGAGAGAGAGAGAGAGAGAGAGAGAGAGAGAGAGAGGATCAATTACGTACTGCAATATGTGGATAACGAAAACCAGCATAATGAAAGTGACATGGAAACTGCAAATCGCTTGTACCTTCATACCATACGTTTTCAAACCATTTATTAGTTTGTAGATATATATTCATCTATATCAATTATGAAGCAGTTAATGATAATAAAGGAAGATACACAGATAAGACCGAAAAAGCAAGAGGATGATTGCAGAGGAAAACATGAAGTCCATCTAGGTTTGGTGTGTTGGGTTGTATGTTATCATGGATTGACACCTTTAGATTAATCATATTAATTGCTCAAAAAGAAAGCTGTCTTTATGAATTTAATGGATAAGATAATGTAGTTTCGAATAGACAGGGAAAGTTCTATTGAGGTAATGCAAGCAGAATTTTTATTATTAAAAATTTCTATTTTTATATGTATATATCTAACATATTTCTCTGCTTTTTTTAATCCGCCCGTCCCATCTTCTTCTCCTCCTCCTCTTCCTCCTACTTTTAACTTGTGATTATAACCTTCCTATCAGTATCATCGTTACTATTCTAACCTGACATAGTATATGTCCTTATGGAATAAGCTTTCCCTGAGCGGCACTCATTCAAGAAACAGAGACATTCAAGATAAAACAGAAATTAAGGCTTTTATATTTGTTAATGAATATTGTTTTAAGTTTCGACACATGATTCAATACCAAGGACACCTTGAAAACGTCGAATTTATTTGCATTATTTCTCTCTACACCTGAAGACTTATGATGCATGATGCAGAAGATAAAAGTCTTGAAACTGAAAAAAAAATCTTCCACTCTTCTTTCCTCATTTGATATACTGAAACTAGTAATTCTCAAGTTACAAAGTTCAACGATTGTTTTATTTCCTTCTACTGGCAAGCACTGGATATTTCTCTTTACCTCTGTGTTCCCTGGCTTCCATCCTTCTTTACCTCAAGAGTCGGATTTATTATTTCCTGCTCTGGACCTCTTTCATATTTTCTACGGCCGAACTAAAAGGAACATTAGTTAAGCGTAAAGAATAAATAACTAATATACAAAAGTAAAAATTGCAAAAAATAGTCGCCTGAATTAGGTTCTGGACGCACAAGATCTCGGAATTGGAACGGAGAAATAAAATAAAAGTTCTATGAAAAGGGGTGTCAAAAGGTTTCCCGGAACGAGGATTATTCCTGTACAGTGGCAACGTTTTGCACGAAAGGTCTGCCAGGTTTTCTATTTTTCGTGTTCTTTGTATTTTCCAGTCCTTGAAAAGAAAAACCCTACAAAACGAAAAAAAATGTTTCGCTAATTCAGGATATCGTAGGTGATTCTTTTCTTATCCTGGTCTCATTTTTTCCCCTTTCCGGTGTATGAAATGATGATTGTGCTACTAAAGGGAGTGATTTCTACGAAATGACTCTCTCTCTCTCTCTCTCTCTCTCTCTCTCTCTCTCTCTCTCTCTCTCTCTCTCTCTCTCTCTCTCTGTAACGAACAGTAGACACGCCTGTCGATATCGTACTCGGAACGGCAAACGCTTCCAAACCAGAAGGAAAGAGGCAGTCAGCAATTCCAGTTCCAGAAATCTCCTTCCAGGTGTATGGAACTCGTCGAATGAGCCCTTCTTCGGCTCTCTCTCGAAGAATACTTTGTCAACAGTCTTTGTGAGCTCTCTCGACCGTCTCACTTTTGAGGGGCCTGTCTCCGCCAGCTTCCTTCTTTTCTCCCTCAGATGCTGGAACGACACAGCGTCTGTATCGGCCACATTTCTTTTTACGTCATGGAAGTGTCTGTTTGTGAATGTCTAGTGTGTTTCAGTGCATATTTAGATGTGAGTACATGTGCTGTATTTGACGTAGGTAAATACACACACACACACACACATATATATATATATATATATATATATATATATATATATATATATATATATATATATATATATATATATATATATATATATATATATATATATATATATATATATATATATATATATATATATATATATATATATATATGTATGTATTACTAAGAAAAAATGTTATAAAGGAGATGAGACATAAGACGTTTGTGTACTGATGCTTATCCAAGGGTTTTTTTATCAATGTACATAAAATTAGTTCTTCGGCGTATTACACAGTTTCGTTGTTATCATAGCCTCTGGCCCTTTACATGACTCCCACATCACACCATTTCAACTGCAATGCAGTTTGTAGACATATCCACATATAATTCAGAATTTTCTCATTATTCCTAAAATATCCCCTATCTGTTTATTCCATGCGCATGCTTACTTGGAATGACAGGTTTTATAATCTTCTGAAAATGAATAGATCTGATTTGACTTGGAGTGATCATACCAAGCTAGGAGCCGTGATAATTTATGCTTCGGCTAAAAATGAATAAAATTTTACATAAAAGAAACCTTATCTGGTACCATTCATGAACATCAAAGCTTGCTTGCTGATAAAACGTATTGTTTGCAAATTCATTCATGCAACAAACCTTGTTTGTGCTTTTAGGAACAAAGCTGATAAAGGAATCACCTGGTATATTTTACTGAAGTATTCAAATATATTATTTCAAAAACTATTCTCTGATTCTAAAAGCAAAATATATGCTTTCATGTAAAAGTTATTTTAATAACTCTGCTGCAGGCACTGATGGTCACCCGAGCTGCAATATTATGTGTAGGAATATTCTAACAGAAAGAATACTAATATTTGTAGTATGTAAATATAAATGTGATTAAAGCCAGACTATGTGGATATCAAATCGTACACTGCACAAATAATGTCTTCACATTTTAAAGCAAGGACAGGCAATAATATTCAGTAATTACAAACTAAATCAAGATAATGATTAGAATAAACGATGAATAATTCAGCCACCAACTTAATTACTATCGACAATTCTCTCTCTCCTTCTTCGCCCTGGCTCCTTAAACCCCCCCACCCCCACAAATCACCATCACAAGAAAGATGGAACTAATCTTTCGTGAATAAAATTAACGAGAGTTTAATTTGACGATGAAAGAGACATTACAGTAACTCTGAACCTTCGAGACGTCCAGTCTTCGAAGAGAATTTTGGTTTACAAACACCCAAGTTTTTCTGTTATATGTTCAAAAAACAAGTTGATATAAATACGTAACTAAATTACTTGTTTACATAAATACATTTATATTCAATTCCATCATGGCATTCGAGATGATTATACATCACATAAATCTGGTTTAACAATATATGATTCGCCAGTGTATATGTGCGTATAAATTACCATATATACACAAGTATTTAGAATGATCTACTTTAGATATTACAAAGTATATCGTGTATATGCATTCTTGGTGTGCACGTGTGTTATAAATCACAAAAATATAAATGAGATTCTTTAACTATATAATCTTAAATCGGCAAGTATAAGTTTAAAACGCAATGTAGTTTTCTTTAGCTTAACTTTAAGTTTCCTATAACTGGAGTGCTCGCGCTCGCTCTCTCTCTCTCTCTCTCTCTCTCTCTCTCTCTCTCTCTCTCTCTCTCTCTCTCTCTATATACGTATATACATATATATATATATATATATTATATATACACAGTATATATATGTGTACATGCATATATAATATATATTTATATATATGCATATATATTACCACCAAGTTAATATTTACCAACAACCGTACTATTCAAGCGTTAAGCTATAAGGATAAACTACCTTCAGACCTTTCGTCTGGCATCACCTATATTTACAAGTGTGACGCCTGAAACGTCACCTACATTGGCCAGTCAAAAGAGGTCAGTCCGGACAAGATCTTCCGAACATCATGGCCTTTCTCCTCGTACTGGCTGCTTGCTGGCCAAGCCAACCAGATCACCGATTTCACAACATGTAGAGGAATGTAATACAGGTGGGAGGTTAGAAAATTTTAGTGTTTTTGGTACTTTTAATGAAGAATCATTATTGACAATCTCAGTCGATTGAAATACTTTTCAGAAAACCAGAGCTTAACCTTGACAGTTCATCTTATCCCTTGCTTTAAATATAAATTATTTAATAATTCATTTATAACGCAAACTGTTCAATTTCTGTTTTACCCAATAAGTATTTCATATGATACTGTAAATCATTTTAAAGATTTTATCAATTATCTCTACTGTTGTCAATTCTAAAAAAAATCAAAATGGAAAAATTAAATCAAGATAGTAAAAATGTAACAGTCAACGAAAGTCAAAATAAAACAACAACAAAAAATTAATCAAGACCTACAAAAATACAAATTAACTTATAACAAATGTTAAAAAAATCAACTTAAATAAATAATTTAGAGTAATTTGACCACTCAGCTTTGTCAGCCAATAATGACTGCATAATCTTTTAACTATTAAAATACCGTAATGTCTCTTTTAGGCTTGAAAATGTTATGAAGAAACAACGAAACGCGTCGCAAAATAAAATGTGGTGGTTCTTAACCTGCTCTCTCTTTTCCTGCCGAGACTAAGATTTCCAAAACATCTGTCTGCTTACACTGTAATCCGAAGAAGATATGATGCCCAGACTACCAGAGACGTGCGGAAGTGGGAAAAGTTGGCAAAGCAAGAGTCAAAGGCTTCGCTGGACGTGGACGTTCTGAAAAGATGCTTCTCGCAGAATAAAATGCTAATTTCTTAAGGTTTAAAGTGTGTAGAATGAACCTTACCCAGTCGCCCGTTTATGAGGATTGTCAACACGTTCTTTTATAGGAAGAAATCGACCACAAACGGAGACAGTCTGCCTGACTGAAGCTAGATATGGCCGCCCTTGAGGACCGGGTCAGAAATACTCTTAGCAATCTCGATTTTACTCATGTGAAAAATGTTATTCAAAACTCCCTCCTGAGGTATAACGAACAGGTAATAAGTGTTCACAGAAGGAAGTTTGTCAACTGGGGAGGATCAATCAACTTGAACCAAAGCAACGAGGGCACAATTACTCCAACTGTGTACTTAGCAGCAGAGAAAAGTTTCTGTTATCACTAAGAATGAACTTCTGCCTCCCACTGTTCAAGTACCCCAAGAAGCCCATTTTGTTATAAAAATGTATATATATACAAATATATATTAAAGTATGTGTGTGGGCGTGCGTATGACCGTGTTTACTGCAAATTCCAGCGCTGGATTGAAGTGAATACTTTCCAAGCGATATGGAAAATTTACTGTATACACAGCTTCCTTCGAAGGTGAGTATACAGTAAATACACGAAATGGGAGAACTTGGTACGTAAAAAAATTTGTATATAACTTGATATATTGGAAGAATGGAAACTCCTATTCATCTGGTATGGACAGACTTTAGCGTAAGTGTTAAGAGCAATTACAAAGCCGATATTTTACTAAGGAAGATGAAATATTGTTGAATATTTTATCTATCAGCAACCTTGCTAGAGAGAGAGAGAGAGAGAGAGAGAGAGAGAGAGAGAGAAGGCAGAATAACACAAAGAAAATAACAAATATTTACATGAAAGAGTAAAACAAATAATAAAACGCTGAGTAGCGTTCAAGGTGTGAACATTTTAATGAATGATAATACATTATATTCACTGTGACTTCCTAGGATGTCGAAAAAAAACTGATATATATATACATACATACATACATACATACATACATACATATATATATATATATATATATATATATATATATATATATATATATATATATATATATATATATATATATATATATATATATATATATATATATATATATATATATATATATATATATATATATATATATATATATATATATATATATATATATATATATATATATATATATAACAATCTTTTTATTAATGTCACATCAATAAAAAAAAAAACCCAAGTCAAAACACAGACCAGCACAACGATTTAATAATGCAGTATTTGCAAGTAAAAGCAGATATTCCAAAAAATAAATTACATATAATATTAACCATCTGGCACCTAGCACTGCGAGGGTGGATCGTAGGAGAGAGA
>NC_089783.1:41929124-41931624 GCF_040412425.1 Macrobrachium rosenbergii | reverse complement strand
CACATTTATTACACCGAGCTCTCTCTCCGATTCATGTTATGTGCACAGTTTTTTATAACAATTTTCTTTTGCTTTCGAAAATAATCCATATTTAATACACCGAGAGAGAGAGAGAGAGAGAGAGAGAGAGAGAGAGAGAGAGAGAGAGAGAGAGAGAGAGAGAGAGAGAGAGAGAGAGACTTGAATTAGACCAACTGCTGCTCATCCATTCAAGCGTTGGAAGCCTGACTCCTAGGAAATGTGGTCAGTTCTGTTTCCTACAAAAATAATATGAGAGAGAGAGAGAGAGAGAGAGAGAGAGAGAGAGAGAGAGAGAGAGAGAGAGAGAGAGAGAGAGAGAGAGAGAATGTGTTAATAAATAAAAATTAAAATGTAAAAGAACGGACCTGAGAGAGAGAGAGAGAGAGAGAGAGAGAGAGAGAGAGAGAGAGAGAGAGAGAGAGAGAAATATCAAGTTGATAAATAAAAAGCAGTATATCTAAATCATAAACTATTCAGAATTGGTTTTGGCCGCATATGTAAAAGAAAAAAAAAAGTTAGGAAGGGCGGTGGGGGGAGAAGGGCGGACACCTTAACAGATATCCCAATTCCTAAAGTGATTACAATTGGCCTGGGCCATATCCTTAGGGAAATCATAAAAAAGGAAAAAGTGAGAGGAACAGATGGGGGAGAGAGAGAGAGAGAGAGAGAGAGAGAGAGAGAGATGGGGATGGAGCAGTTATTGCATTACCCTCCGTTTAACCACCGTCTGCAAGAACACCTGCCAGTGATATGGGCCTTCAACCCGAGTTCTGTTTAAATGAAAATCTATTAAAACAGATTGCCGATGCCATCCCCGTAGGGAGTTAGTGCCATCAGTGCTCTTCACACTGTGCACTGTAAGCAACTCCTCTCATTCTTGTTACTGTAACTCCACTCATATTCTCTTTCTTCCACCTCGCTTTCCACCTTCCCCTAACAGCTGTTTCATAGTGCAACTGCGAGGTTTTCCTCCTGTTACACCTTTCAAACCTTTCACTCATAATTTCCTTTTCAGCGCTGAATGACCTCATAGGTCCTAGCGCTCGGTCTTTGGCCTAAATTTTATTTTCTGATACCAAGAAAAAAAATTTTTTTTGAGGCGGGATCATATATATTGTAAGAGGAATGTGCAATTAAATGCAGGCAACCGAGAAAGAAATATTAATGGCAACTTTTATTTTCCAGTTATTAGCATCAAAAAGCAAGAGCCCGTGCTGGCATACAGCAGGCTTGATCTTAAATAACATGTGGCGTCACCGATCTTGACATAGTAAAGCTGTTTCTAATCAAACTTTTCGTGGCACAAAACTGCTCACTTACTGTACGGAGTTTGAAACTGTTTTGCCTAATGGCGATGTGTTGTAGACTTACTATCTTAACGCCTTTTTTACTACTGATATTGTATATATTAACCTTTCATTCCAATCGGATGTTGCAAAAAACCATACCTTTTGCAGGTACGGGTTTGTTTACAAAACCCCATGAACTAAGTGTGGCTGCCTTTATGTAGAAGTTGGTATATTTGTAAGTTTTATTGGTATTTAATTCTATTATTTTTTTCTATATTCTCCAATGTGGACGCTGTGGAATCTTGCTTTAAAAGTTGAAGTCAATATATTTGTGTTTATAAGTATTTTATTCTACTTCGCTCTCTTTTTTCTTTATTTTCTCATGTGGAAACAGCGGAATCTTGCTTAAAGCTCTACACTCAAAAGAAAAAGCTTTGGTGGCGATCACAACTACTCACGCGGACAAGGTGATTCCCATCACCGCCAGAAAAGATGCCCCCCCAGATAAAAGAACCGGCTCTAATGAACAAAGAACCAGCGCCGTATTTCCACCGCACAGAATCCCACCAAACTTGGCAGCACCACCTCCTCCTCCTCCCCAACCCTTGGTCGTAACGAGCCTTCCTTTGTGCAACCACACAGTATAAACCCCAATGGCTCCCCCTGGGCTTCCCCCGGGGTACCCAAGGGCTTCACGGGGGTTCCTCCCTCAACCTCATTAGAGCCACAGACTCTTCTCGTTTCAGTTATGGTGATTCTCATCTTCCGCAACTCGAGTGCCGTTCCTCATTATACGGCGTTCTCATTTGCTCGTAAGGTATCGTAATGGTTCTCGTAATTCGACTTGTTGGTTTACCCAGCCCCTTTTTCTGTCGGTGGTTATTTTTGTCTTAGCTCTAATGCAGACGTGACATTTGTGCGTTGCTTTAAATAATTCTCGGTGTGATTCATATTTAGTGACTCTTACAAAAAGATAAGTGTCACACATATAAAGACTCTTTAATTATACGTGCATCGTCTTTTATTATTTATTTATTTAATTATTCATTTATTTATTTATGTATTTAGTGAATGAAAATTTACTACGTTTGTTCTACTGAAGATTAAATTGATGAACTTTTGTTGGAAGGTAAAATTAGTATATATGACTTTTAAAATACACTGAAAGCTTTTTTGCATTCCTCATCATC
>NC_089783.1:41921624-41924124 GCF_040412425.1 Macrobrachium rosenbergii | reverse complement strand
GAATACGGTGAACCAGAAGTGAATGGAGAGAGAGAGAGAGAGAGAGAGAGAGAGAGAGAGAGAGAGAGAGAGAATTATTAATGTAATTTAAAAAATACTTCTCCCAGCCCTCCCCATACCCGGAGAAAAAGACAAAACTGTAAACATCTACAATACTTTTCCTTTAAGAGAAAAATTGGAAAAAAATAAAGAGGTCATGAAAGGAACCTCAAAGGAGGAACTGACGGTCAGAAACGCCATCAGGGACACACAAAAGCTCAGACGGTTTTGTCCAGCCGGGGTCGTTATGTGCTTTAAGGCGATCGCGGATGATAAGGCACGGAGTCGAATTGCGAAAGGGCGCGAGTGTAAAAATACAATACTGCTTATGCAGCACTTTATAAATATTTTTTTCTACTGAGGAAAATGTCACGGCGATCGAAATACGACGGTGATCAGTATTTATCATGCATTTATATGTACAAGATATCAAACTAGCAATTTTCTCATGTTACAGGAGTTAGCTATGATTGCATGAAAAATAAATTGTTGACCTGCCGTAAAAGACTAATGAATATGACAATAATGACTATTGCACATAAATAATCAAATAATTGTAAAGAAGTAATTGTGGTAAATGATATGGTATTACAATGTGGAATCATGACAGCGAAGATAAGCTGCTGAGACAAATGAAAGATTTTGGAAGTTTTTATACGAAAAGAACACCAAAGGTAATTAAAAATTACTCATAGTAGCACGAGTCTTGAAATGGAGAAACAAATCGACAGTTATGTATGGGTACAAATACATTTAAAAATTAATATTTAAAAATTAATCTATACAGAGAGCTTTCGGGAATCTGTTCCAGTTCCCCTTTTCAGATTGAAAACGGGAATCGAACAGGTTTCCGAAAGCTCTCTATAGAGATTTATTTTTAAGATATATTTGTACCCATACATAACTGTGGATTTGTTTCTCCATTAAATGTAATGTCAGCAGTACATACATACATACATGAAGTGAGGAATATTACGACATCCATTCTCCAAGTCCATTATGATAGCAATTCAAAATGAAGCGAGGTCATGCCAATTAGTGCTTTCTAATATATCTTCCTTGTTGCGTTATCAGATGTTTGCCTTTACTTCTATTATTTATATATATATATATATATATATATATATATATATATATATACATTACATACATACATACATACATACATACATACATATATATATATATATATATATATATATATATATATATATATATATATATATATATATATATATATATATATATATATATACATATATATATATATATATATATATATATATATATATATATATATATATATTATATAATCAGAAAGCTACAAACGTCCTTTAATATCAGAAATAATATATTTTCATATATGTTACCGAAGGGAATTTTAGTTGATAATAAGTCCACCGTCCCGGCCGACTGCGTTAGTGCGTCACTGTAGTCCTGATTCCTCGTCCGTCGCTGGTTCGACCCCACGGGACGGTGGACTTATTATCAACTTCGGTAACATATATGAAAATATTTATTTAGCAAGGACGTTTTCTAGCTTTCTGATTGTATATGAATCACGGTGATGTGATAAATAGTCATATATATATATATATATATATATATATATATATATATATATATATATATATATATATATATATATATATATATATATAGACGCTTGTCTCATCAGCGAGAGAATTACGGCCCAATAGTAATCTCACAGATAAAGCCTAACTATGGCAGATAATTTTGGTAGACCCAAATCAAATACATCACCAGGAATATGAATAAGCTCACAAAGCAGATCTCGACAGTCAGAAGACTGACAAAATTCCAGATTAAACCTACTGTGCTAATCAGATACACCAGACCTAATAAGCCAATGTAAGCCAATGTATTGGAGCATGTACAACAATCAACGTTAAGGCATTTTGTCTGATATACAGTCAATTACAGTCCTTGTTATGGAGTTACAATCAACTCAAAATTCATGTAAAATATCACATTTGTTATGCGCTTTGAGCCCTGAAGTTTTGTGGCAATCACATTCATGTTACGTTTAGTGGTGAACAGGAATACCTGCTCCATAGTAAACAACCTTACCAAACATACATAATTTCGTACGAAAAAGCAAAAATAAGCTCATCGAGCCCAGAAATGATGAAGGTAAGCTGAAATGTCTGGAAGTAAGCTTAATGACTAAAGCTTACTTTCAGACACTAGATAATCAGAGAAGAAAACCAGGTCCTGTATGAAAGAATCATTTCGGAGGTCAAAAAATTTATCACATGGCGTCTGTAAAATTTGAAAAGCTATTCAGCTGGAATCAACAAAGAAAATACGAGAGATTATTCAACTATAACAACTTGTAAAATAATAATAAAACTGAGAATTACGATGAAATTCAAAGGAATATAGTAGGAATTAAATAAATCATCAGGAAATAAAACAGGCCAGCATGGAAAAGCCTCGA